>NC_068428.1:35600220-35796860 GCF_023373465.1 Oncorhynchus keta
ATCAACTAAACTCAAACTCAAGAAAAATGTAACATCCTTGAATTAGTCATTAAAAACAACCAAAATCCATTAGATGACTCAATAACCCAACAAGAACTAAATGAAAAGCTCAAATCAATAAAATCAAAGAAGGCTTGTGGTCTAGATAACATCAGAAATTAAATGTTGAAAAACAGCACACCTGAGTTGCAAAATGCTATGCTTAAATTTTTCAACATGGTATAAACTTCTGGCTGCTTCCTGATGTCTGGAAGCAGGGTCTCATCTCCCCTATCCACAAAAGTGGAGACAAATCACAACCCAATATTTACAAGTGGATTTGTGTAAACAGCAACTTGAGAAAGGGTTTCTGTAGCATTTTTTTATTTAAAAATTCAACCTTTCTTCAAGAAAAAAATGTGATAAGTAAATGTCAAATTGACTTTCTCCCCAACCATCACACTAAGGACCATATAGACTGTAATGCGTGCGTACTGGCGGCAGAGAAGTCAGACGCAGGAGAGCAAAGACTATGTTTCAACGGTGCAGGTAAATAATAAAATCACAGTGAACAAACACAAATAAATAAATACAAAGGGACAAAACCCTTCGCACGCCAGACATAATGTGCACAAACTCTTACACTCAATAATACCGGACAAGGACATGGAACAGAAGGTTGAATACACAACATGTAATTGATAGGATTGAAACCAGGTGTGACGGAAGACAAGAGAAAACAAATGGAAAATTAAATGTGGATCAGCGATGGCTAGAAGACCGGTGACGTCGACAGCCAAACGTTGCCCGAACAAGGAGAGGGACCGACTTCGGAGGAAGTCGTGACAGTACCCGCCCCGGGGCTCCCTCGTTGTGGAGGGAGGAACCTCCCGCACCTCAGCTTCCTGGAGCGGACCAGCCACCACCGGCCTGAGGAGAGACACATGGAACGAGGGGTTAATACGGTAATCGCATGGAAGTTGTAACCTTTAACAAACCTCGTTCACTCTCCTCAGGACTTTAAATGGCCCCACAAACCGCGGACCCAGCTTCCGGAAGGGCAGGCGGAGGGGCAGGTTTTGAGTGGAGAGCCGAACACCGGGGCCTTACTGCGGTGGCGATCTGCGTTCTCCTTTTGACAAGTCACAGCCTGCTGAAGGTGAACACGGACAGCCTCCATTGTCTCCTCCGCACGCCTGAACCAGTCGCAGGAACCTCGGTCTGACTCTGATGCCAAGGCACCAGAACCGGCTGGTACCCCAGTACTCACTGGAAGGGAGAGAGGTTAGTGGAGGAGTTGCGAATCGAGTTCTGTGCCATCTCAGCCCGGGACACGAACGCCGCCCACTCCCCCGGCCTGGCAATAGGACCGCAGATCTGAAGCCATTCTTGTGATTATTATGACTTTGCCATTGTAATTGTTTGTAAGCTTGTGTAGTCTAAAATTAATCTATGATCGTATGCTATCCATTAGTTTTTTTGTATGCTGTTCTTTGTATGCTATTTTAATATTTGATCATTAACCAATGATATTAGGCCACATTTGGCCATGATTACAGACACCTGTGTCTTTTAACACTATATAAACAAGTCATACCGCTGTGTTTGATCACACCCTGATGAAGACAGCTTGGCTGTCGAAACGTTGCACATTACATTTTTGCATCTGAGCTCCTAAAGTGTGCGGCTCTCCTTTATTTTCAAATAGGACTGCAGAAATCTGCCCACAACCTGGTTTACTTTCTCCACCTGACCATTACTCTCGGAGTGAAACCCTGAAGTAAGGCTGATCGAGACCCCCAGACATTCCATGAACGCCTTCCAGACCCTAGACGTGAACTGGGGACCCCGATCAGACACTATATCCTCAGGCACCCCATAGTGCTGGAAGACATGCGTAAACAAGGGCTCCGCAGTCTGTAGGGCCGTAGGGAAATCGGACAGAGGGAGGAGATGACAGGACTTTGATAAACAATCCACAAAGACACGGATCTCGGTGCTACCCTGTGATCGGTCAGAAAATCCACCGACAGGTGCGACCAAGGCCGTTGTGGAACGGGTAAGGGGAGTAGCTTACCTCTAGGCAGGTTCCTAGGAGTCTTACACTGGGCGCACACCGAACAGGAGGAAACATAAACCCTCATGCCCTTAGCCAAGGTAGGCCACCAGTACCTCCCACTCAAACAGAGCACTGTACGACCAATCCCAGCATGACCAGAGGAGGGTGACGTGTGGACCCAATAGATCAATTTGTCACAAACAGCAGACGGGACGAACAGACACCCAGCGGGACACTGGACGGGAGCGGACACTGGACGGGAGCGGGCTCTGCACGTAATGCCTGCTCAATGTCAGTGTCCAGCTAAGAGGCGGGGAGTATGGGGGTGGGATCCATGGGCCGCTCTTCTGTGTCATACAGCCGAGACAATGCGTCTCGCTATGAGGGGTCACAAGACAAGACAAAACAAAGGAAAATGAAAGGTCGAACAAGGAGAGGGACCCACTTCAGAGGAAGTCGTGACATATACACCTCACACACACTAATCAATAAGCACGTCTACCAACAAAAAAAATAAAGTGGGCAAAATCTTTGATTGTTTTATTGACTTTAAAAAAGCATTTTATTCTATTTGGCATGAAGGGCTATTCTACTAAATTCTCCAAAGTAGGCTTGGTGGTAAAGTTTATGACTTAATAAAATGTATGTACACAGAAAACAAGTGTGCAATAAATATCAAAAACCAAAGAACATAATTTTTTTCACAACGTCGAGGTGTGAGACAAGGCTGCAGTTTGAGTCCAAATCTTTTCAACATTTATATCAATGAGTTAGCAGACATGTTGGACCATTCTCCAGCCCCAGGACTCACTCTATTTGACACAGAGGTAAAATACCTGCTATTGTTACGTCCGTCGTCGGCATGAGACCAAAATGCAGCTTGGAAAGTATACTTCTTAATTTATTTTAGAATGAACAACAAAAAAACAACAAAAGAACAACGAATGTGGCTCTACAGCTACAGTGCAAAAACAAGATCCCACAAACTCGGGTGGAAAACAGGCTGCCTAAGTATGATTCCCAATCAGAGACAATGATAGACAGCTGCCTCTGACTGGGAACCATACCCGGCCAACAAAGAAATAGAAAACTAGAATGCGCACCCAAATCACACCCTGACCAAACCAAATAGAGAAATAAACAGGGTCTCTAAGGTCAGAGCGTGACAACTATATGCTGAAGATTTGGTACTTCTATCACCAACCAAAGACGGTCTTCAACCGGACTGTAACATTCCAGAGCATTATTTCCATAATTGGGCCCTGGCAGTAGAACATATATTTTTTTTAAATCATGATCCCCCACCAAAAAAAACTGATGTCAGAAACACAAATATAAATTCACCCTGATCAACACCATAATTGAACACACTAAAAATGATACCTTGGTCTGACCATATCTGCATCGGGAAACTTTAATATGAATCCACTCAAAGAAAAACCCTGCAGCACATTGTATGCAATAAAAATGAAATTATCCAAAATCAACACCCCAATTACAATTTGGACCAAAATATTTGACAGTTTAATCAATAGCTCAGTTTAATCAATAGCTCTTTACGGAAGTGAGGTTTGGGGGCCACTCAATAAACTGGACTTTAAAATGTGGGACAAACATCCAATTGAAGCCCAGAATACTAGACATTGAGGAAATTGAACCAACCTCTGTCGACCTCTATACGTCTGGGACACTAATGGTGCAGTGCATCCTCGTACAGTCACATGTCTACTGACCACTGTGACTGACTCACAATTAACTGTGACTGGCCCACAACTAAGGAAATATTTGACTATGTACAGACTCAGTGAGCATAGCCTTGTTATTGATAAAGGCAGCCGAAGGCATACTTGGATCTCAAGAGAAGACAGGCTATGTGCACACTGCCCACAAAATGAGGTGGAAACTGAGAAGCACTTCCTAACCTCCTGCCAAATATATGACCATATTAGACACACATATTTTCCTCAAATTACACAGACCCACAAAGAATTTTAATTGGGTGAAATACCACAGTGTTCAATCACAGCAGCAAGATTTGTGACCTGTTGCCACAAGAAAAGGGCAACCAGTGAAGAACAAACACCATTGTAAATAAAAACCTAGATTTATGTTGATTTATTTTCCCTTTTGTACTTGAACTATTTGCACATCATTACAACACTGTATATAAACATAATATGACATTTGAAATGTCTTTTGGAAATTGTGTGAGTGTAATGTTGACTGTACATGTTTTATTGTTCATTTCACTTATTATCTATTTCACTTGCTTTGACAATGTATACATATGTTTCCCATGCCAATAAAGCCCAGTATATTGAGAGAGAGGAGGAGGGAGAAAGAGAGAGAGAGAGAGAGGGAGAGAGGGAGGGGGAGAGAGGGAGAGGGAGAGAGAGAGAGAGAGAGAGAGAGAGAGAGAGAGAGAGAGAGAGAGAGAGAGGGAGGGAGAGAGAGAGAGGGGGAGAGAGGGAGGGAGAGAGAGAGGGGGGGAGAGAGGGAGGGAGAGAGCGAGAGAAAGAGGGAGAGGGAGAGGGGAGAGGGGAGAGAGTGAGAGAGGAGAGAGAGAGAGAGAGAGAGAGAGGGAGAGGGAGGGAGGAGAGAGAGAGAGAGAGAGAGGAGAGGGAGAGGAGAGAGAGAGAGAGAGAGAGAGAGAGAGAGAGAGAGAGAGAGAGAGAGAGAGAGAGAGAGAGAGAGAGAGAGAGAGAGAGAGAGAGAATAATGGGATGAAATGTGAGTTGGAGACACACAGACTAAAGCAGTGGTCACCAATCGGTCGATGGCGATAGGCTGGTTGATTTCAAACACATTCCTAGTCGATCACCAAACATTTCTGTAAAAAAAACTACGGTAAAGCCTTTTATTCATATTATTAGCAGCTTGTGTCTTTTTCTTATATCGAGGAATATTTCACTTTCTCTGGTCATAGGAGTCACAACATGAATTTGTGCATGAGGTAGAAGTAATGCAGTGAAGTAATGCAGTGCGCAATCAGCTGGACGACTTTGTCCCTTTCTCTCAGTGGAGGGAAGGAGGGCAGAGGGAGGGGGGAGTCGGATGAGAGGCAGCCTCGCAGCTGCTCCCTCCCCTCAGACTGACCATCTGATGCAGGCCATCAGTCCCCCAAAAAGGAGGCCTCACAAGTAATATAACAAATGATTTTACTCACTTAGCTGTGCCTCATAAGTAATACAACACATCATTTACCAGTGTGATCATATAGCCAATATGCAATAATAATGTATTGGGTCTATACCCTACTGCACCAACCTCATTGCTCCAGGACTGTTTGTTATTGGTTAATGTTACATAGGCTTACATTTCTTTAAAGTCATTTTGTTGTTGCATAGGCTTACATAAAACAATTTTGAGCTGTAGATCTTGGCTTGCATTTTGACTCAGAAAGTGATCTTGACTTAGAAAAGGACCGAAGGATACTACTGTAGTAGGGGCACTGAGGGTTCTGCAAATAATAATACAAAAGTAGAGCACTGGGCCTTTACCAGTCCTGTATTAGCAGAGCAATATATCCGTCTGTAACGTGGGCAAAAAAAACCTGTGGCACCACCACCACCCCTAAATGACTTCCCACACTATGGGAGTAAACAGTCACTGGTATGGCCTACAAGCAACAGGCTACTGTGGGCACATTTACACAGTAAAGAATAACACAGATCATGGCAAAAAAAAACAGAAACCTCATCATAGTCTACAATGTTATGAGGACACAACTAGTTATGCATTTCTCAGTTTACTAAAGTCTAGTTTAATGGTCTCCTACTAACTTCACTGAAGAAACGTTTCAAATTAGATCACATTGCCATATTACAAGGACGTTTATGGCACTTTTTTGGACTACAAGAATGTCAGCCTATTTTTCTAGTTGTTCTGGGCTCTGCCCTACATTATGTGCTCTCTGTCACCAAATGGCAAATGGCCCAAGACAGAATAATACTACAGTATCCATGTTCAGTATTTATCTGAAACTCTGAAGATATGGATGTATGATCTCTGTGGTAACTTGTATCTGTACAGGGTGAACTGTAAATTACTCGATGCAAAGGGGGTTTTATTGTCTATTTCCATTGGTCTCATCCCCCACACAGGCCTTTAGATGCTGTGACATCCTGTGGAGATATTGGGCCTGGGTGATCAGGTTAGTGTAAACGTGGTATCGTTTGATTGGTCAATGCTGGTTGGTTTTCAGCTGTTCTAAATGGAATGAGATTCCTTTGTTCTGTGTCTTATCTTGTATCCAGTCCATGGAGGAAGGATGTATTATCATTTCTCATTTCCTAGGTTTTTAGGCATCTGGCCTAGTTGGCATCTCTTTGTTCATCTCTTTGTTCTTGTAAGTTAACCTAGGATCTATATGCCTAGAATATTGCTTTAATGTCAGTATTGGCTTGTAACTGAAGCTTTATGCCTTGTATGTGAATCCATTATTTTTATTCAATAATATTTGCTTTGATGTTCGCTTCTCATGACCATTCCTTCATCTTAGTCAACTTAAACACATAATATTTGATTGCACATGGTTTTACTATAATGTTAAAGTAAGTCAGATATTCAGTTTAATAGACTTCAATCATATTAATTGCATTGTCTTATTATGGGTCACGTGAGGTGTATATAATTTGCATACACATCAAATATTACCCCACTTCAGTAAATGGCAACCTTCAACTTGTTATATCTTACAGATAATTTACAGTTTTATTGACAGGTGTGTTAATGTAGGAAGTTTTGATTACTTATTTTAGATTGATTCCCTGATATATAACGAACACATGTATGATGGAGAATATGCAGGCAACAAATATTTTCTCAGTTCTGGGAATCTCGTATTCATGATTTGGCTCAAAGCTGATCAACAAAGACCAGAACGGTCTTAACATTAATTAGACAAGCGATGAAATACTCGATGGCTGGCAAACAATTGGCATTTAAAGGAGGCGGAGAAGGAAACGATACAGGTTTTGCAAATCTCTCTGACGAGATCCGTTGCAAAAAGGAAACATGAGCTTAATGTTGAGAATGTTTCCTCCTCAGAACCAGAGGGGACGCTTTTAAAGCAGCAATGTAAAGCACTAGAAAAAGATTGTCCAGACATTGGAGCACCGGGCCCACAGCTGTGCTTTGAGGTCGACCATTCTGGTACTGGTGATGTGACACCGATAGTGGTGTGGAGAACCAAGACTCCAAAACACACATTTTGCCTTCGCCATATTCAAACTCCCAGCCACTGTCGCACTTCTCATAGACTAGCGAGTCCATTTAGGGCAGCAGAAGGTCATGTTTCAGTCATTAATTAAGACAAGGACAGACAATGCAGGTGCAGTCTGTCATTTCGTGCCGGTTAACAAACAGTAAAGCCACCTCTCACCAAAATAATATTGGACAACTCTCAGTGAAATGTTCTTCACACCATAGTGGAAACAGGTGGACTTGAATAGGATTCGTCTGTTTGTGTCTCACTCCAGCAACCAAACAAACCAAGCTACAGAGCTAAGCATTTTTTTCTATGAATTCAAACGCTAATTCGTGAAGCGTTCCTTGTTTTTTTAACATGAATAGCAAGTTTTAACCGACAATGTAGTGTATTTTTGGGAAACGGGAAGTTTATTATGCTGTGGATGTCTTAGTTACGCGTAGGACAGGTTTCAACTTTAGCAATTACAATGTATAGGCATCCTCTCAATGCATGTTGTGAGCTGGTAATTGTAGAGCAAATGATCCTGCAAACCCAATTTCATAAATATCCTGACTTGTTTGAGAAACGGTGCAGACGCAACCCCAATGATTTAAACTCAGAAATGTTGGTTTGTATTGGATAGATTCTCAGTCTTAAATAATTTTCCACACACAGTCTGTGCCTGTAATTCGTTGTCATGCTAGTGAGGGCCAAGAATCCACTCTCACATACAGTAGGTACATGGTTGCAAAGAGCATCAGTGTCTTAACAGTGTGATTTGCCAAAGCAGGATACTCTGAGTGCAGCCTAATCCAGAAATCTGGCAGTGGCTTGTGATTCAATTCCATTTTCACAGAACTGCTTGCTGCAATTTCGATGAGGCTCTTGTTCAGATATCAGTAAGTAGACTGGAGGCAGGGCATAAAAGAGATAACGAATCCAGTTGTTTGGGTCATCAGTTTCGGGAAAGTACCTGCGTAATTGCACACCCAACTCACTCAGGTGCTTCGTTATATCACATTTGACATTGTCCGTAAACTTGAGTTAATATGCGCGCAAAAAAAATCATCCAATGATGGAAAGACCCGTGTGAGGTCCTTTTTAATGCAGACAGAGCAGAGCTCCAATGTCTTAATCATAGCCTCAATTTTGTCCCGCACATTGAATATAGTTGCGGAGAGTCCCTGTAATCCTAGATTCAGATCATTCAAGCGAGAAAAAACATCACCGAGATTGGCCAGTCGTGTGAGAAACTCGTCTTCATGCAATCGGTCAGACAAGTGAAAATTATGGTCAGCAATGAAAACTTTAAGCTCGTCTCTCAATTAAAAAAAAAACGTATCAATACTTTGCCCCTTGATAACCAGCGCACTTCAGTATGTTGCAAACGCGTTACATGGTCGCTGCCCATATCATTGCATAATGCAGAAAATACATGAGAGTTCAGAGGCCTTGCTTTAACAAAGTTAACCATTTTCACTGTAGTGTCCAAAACATATTTCAAGCTGTCAGGCATTCCCTTGGCAGCAAGAGCCTCTTGGTGGATGCTGCAGTGTACCTAAGTGGCGTCGGGAGCAACTTCTTGCACGCGCGTTACCACTCCACTATGTCTCCCTGTCATGGCTTTTGCACCATCAGTACAGATACCAACACATCTTGACCACCAAAGTCCATTTGATGTCACAAAGCTGTCCAGTACTTTAAAAATATCCTCTCATGTTGTCCTGGTTTCCAGTGGTTTGCAGAAGAGGATGTCTTCCTTAATTTACCCCCCATAGACGTAACATATACAGTGGGGCAAAAAAGTATTTAGTCAGCTACCAATTGTGCAAGTTCTCCCACTGAAAAAGATGAGATAGGCCTGTAATTTTCACCATAGGTACACTTCAATTATGACAGACAAAATTAGAAAAAAACAGGAAATCACATTGTAGGATTTTTTATGAATTTATTTGCAAATTATGGTGGAAAATAAGTATTTTGTTACCTACAAACAAGCAATATTTCTGCCTCTCACAGACTCTCACAGACTCGTTACCTGTATTAATGGCACCTGTTTGGACTTGTAATCAGTATAAAAGACACTTGTCCACAACCTCAAACAGTCACACTCCAAACTCCACTATGGCCAAGACCAAAGAGCTGTCAAAGGACACCAGAAACAAAATTGTAGGCCTGCACCAGGCTGGGAAGACTGAATCTGCAATAGGTAAGCAGCTTTGTTTGAAGAAATCAACTGTGGGAGCAATTATTAGGAAATGGAAGACATACAAGACCACTGATAATTTCCTGTGGGGTCAAAATGATCACAAGAATGGTGAGCAAAAATCCCAGAACCACACGGGGGGACCTAGTGAATGACCTGCAGAGAGCTGGGACCAAAGTAAGGTCCCAGGTCCTGGAGTGGCCTAGCCAGTCTCCAGATCTCAACCCCATAGAAAATCTTGACAATTTTAGGGCCTTCCTCTGGAAGACTTGTGCAATTCTGTAAGCACTAGTACAGTTGATGAGAATGAGGGAACGATGGGGAAGAAGAGTGCAGTGAAAAGGGCTAAAGTTGCAAATGAACAGCAGTTTATGGTTAGAGAGCGATTCACTGGTAAGGATGGTTTTTTGGGTGACCCGTTCTTCGGTCTCGAAGATAGCAAAAAGGAGAAAACTCTGTGGTACTACAAGGTATGATGTGGAAAGCTATCATTTTCAGAGTAGGGCACCGGTTAAAGGTGTCATCTCCGGCATGTCATTGGACATGGAGGCTGTGTGGTTTAGAGATAACATGCCAGGAGTGGTAGACGCACGTCAATTGAATGGAATGATAGAAGGAAAGTCTATTGGTTTAACTTATGAAGTGGTTCTCCTGACATGTATAACTTGGGTATGTGAGATATGAGATACAACTGTATATACTGAAGGTTTTACTGTGGTTTGATGAAGTGGTTCTCCTGACATGTATAACTTGGGTATGTGAGATATGATATAAAACTGTATATACTGAAGGTTTTACTGTGGTTTGATGAAGTGGTTCTCCTGACATGTATAACTTGGGTATGTGAGATATGATATAAAACTGTATATACTGAAGGTTTTACTGTGGTTTGATGAAGTGGTTCTCCTGACATGTAAAATTTGGGTATGTGAGATATGAGATAAAACTGTATGTACAGAAGGTGCTGCAGTGTTACAATTGTAAAAAGTTTGTGGCAAGTGCTGGTCAAAGTAATAAATATGTCACAGTTGAAGAGTCAGATGAAGCATGTTGATGTAACTGTGATGGGAATCATGTTCCCGAGTTCCAGGAGTGCCCTGTAAAGATGAAGGAGGTCGCAGTAGCTAAGATCAGGTCAATCCAGCAAGTCTCCTATGTGAAGGCAGTGAAAATAGCCGAAGTAGTGATGAGATGGTAGTGGATCTCTCACAGTCTACAGTGACACGCAGGAGAAGGATCCCCACACACTACAAGTGGAGAAGGTGGACTTTGTAGAATTTTAGCGCAAGTGATAAATTGCACTAGTCAAGCTAATAAAAAATCTAAGAAATGAAAAATCATTGTGAAGGCGGAAAATAGTTTCTGGATCTCTAGGACTTTACAGCAGAGATATTACAGGGAACACTGAATAAAGAGGTTCCCCTCCCAAGTTCCTGAGCCTGTGGAACTGAATAGACATTTAAATCCGACTGAAAGAGTACAGTTTGTTGTTTTTGTTCTAAATTCAGGGTCGGTTATTAAGAGATTAAGACAATATAATATAGACAGGTCGTTACCGGCCTCACACTCCAATACAGTAGGTGGCGGTGTATGCACCTGTTAGTTGGTTGCAATCCGCCAATAAAAACTAAAAGAAGAAGATAGGAGTTTCCGATGTTTACATTTGTTTACTTGTTGTTATAATGATGATTGACTTATTTCCCTTACACGGCAAAGAGGCAAAGATTGCTTTGATTTCAAATTGTAACTTTTTCTGACTCAACCTATTTTGTATTTTTGTAGCATTTTAGCTAATCACTGACACTATGGAAAGCTGTGTCCTTGGATGAGTTTCTTTACTTCGGCTCGACACCCCTTTTATGTGCCCTATAAAAGGGAATTACGTTGGCCTGTCTGGTTCTCCATACCAAACTCAGCTCTCAATATGAAACAGTAGAGTTTAATGCATTTTTAATAGGAGATTATGATTCTCCCACTTTTGAGCTGACTTCGATAGAAGTCCTTTGCCAAGGCAACTCCTTCACTTTGTCCCAGATATCGGCCTACGTTTGTCCACGTTATATGTTCTATCTATTGTTATATGTTGAATTTTTCTGTCCTGTCTTGAGAATAACCTGACGTGTTGCTCAAAAGATATACTGACACACTTACTAACACACAGATAACATGTCTTGTTTTAGGTGACCACGTTAAATCCCTTTGTTGTCACACACAATGCTAGGCAAAATGGCTTCTGTGGATGTGCAAGGGGCCAATTTATTTGTATATTATGCATATTTTTTAATCTTCTGGTTGACCACATCCACCTTGATGTGTGTGTTCAAGAGGAGAGGGGCGTCTTATATCCTTCAAAAGGTGGCCTACGAACTTAGAACCCCACACATTGGGTTTACAAATAACTGAATTATTCACATTTTATTTGCACAAGCAGTGGGTGAGCTTTGGATCTCACTCCTAAGTATTATTTTTAATTTTGTTATCGTCCTAATCTGACAGAAGGTGACTTGATAAAGATATAATAGTTTTAAATTCATATTTTAATGTGATTTTGTCAAGTTCTAAATTTATTGACAGCTCTGTCTCCAGAGGACAGGACATTAACTTTAGACATATACCATTTGAAGGCATTTAAAGACGCAGTTAAGTCTCTACTTCCTGATTGGGTCTAAACACATTTCAACACATTTACTTTGCAGGCCCTCTGCTGGTTTAGAAACCAGTTCAAAATTGTAATTCCTCTTATGACCTGTCGGTAGAGAACATGGAGATAATTTAGCAACCAAAATACATTTGGTTTTTTATTCTAATATTGATTGATGCTAATTCGCACTACACACAGACATATGTGTCACTTTTGATGTTGTTATCCAACTATTTTACAGAAAATTGTATTGCTTTTTGCTTTTAACATAATGTGTTTATTTTAATTTAAAGTTTCTATTCATCTAAACAAAATAATTGGTCTTGAGATGAATTATAATGGTTTTCCCAGAGGGAGGAGGCTATTTCATTCTGAACTCAAAGAAAAGTACAATTTTAACACTCATGATAGAGTGTAATTTTAATTATGCAGTTAATGGCTTTTCATTCCATTTTATATCCATCTAATTCATACTTGTCTGTAATAATGTTTCATCAAATCCTATCTTTCTAGTTCTAGAGTATAAGAAGAACACTGAACATACTCTATTCAATAGCTGCATAGCAAATTGGCCAGTGTTGCATAGTGTTGATTTTTCAGTATTACATTTCTACTGTTGATTCAGGGGTTAAATTAACACTCAGTGGTGTAAAATAACTCTAGTGTTTGGGTTAATAACCAGAGTTGAGTATGAGAGTGTGATTCTACCATTCTTACTCTTTGGAGAGTAAACCATTCCCATCCAAACAATGACCATCATTATCATGTATCAGCATGCACTACTGCAGTTATTTTTAAATATATTTTTTTTTACATTTAACATTTACATTTAAGTCATTTAGCAGATGCTCTTATCCAGAGCGACTTACAAATTGGTGCATTCACCTTATGACATCCAGTGGAACAGCCACTTTACAATAGTGCATCTAAATCTTTTAAGGGGGGGGGTGAGAAGGATCACTTTATCCTATCCTAGGTATTCCTTAATCCTTTTTATCTGTATTTTGTCATGTACAATGCATTCGGAAAGTATTCAGACAACTTGAGTGGCTCTGACTGGGCCACTCAAGGACATTCAGAGACTTGTCCCGAAGCAACTCCTGTGTTGTCTAGGCTGTGTTACTTAGGGTTGTTGTCTAGCTGGTCTGTAATAATATAATAGAGACATTAGATCTAGCTGGTCTGTCATAATATAATACAGACATTAGCTCTAGATGGTCTGTCATAATATAATAGAGACATTAGCTCTAGATGGTCTGTCATAATATAATAGAGACATTAGCTCTAGATGGTCTGTCATAATATAATAGATACAGTAGATCTAGCTGGTCTGTCATAATATAATAGAGACATTAGCTCTAGATGGTCTGTCATAATATAATAGAGACATTAGATCGAGCTGGTCTGTCATAATATAATAGAGACAGTAGTTCTGGCTGGTCTGTCATAATACAATAGAGACAGTATATCTAGCTGGTCTGTCATAATATAATAGAGACAGTATATCTAGCTGGTCTGTCATAATATAATAGAGACAGTAGATCTAGCTGGTCTGTCATAATATAATAGAGACAGTAGATCTCGCTGGTCTGTCATAATATAATAGAGACAGTATATCTAGCTGGTATGTCATAATACAATAGAGACAGTATATCTAACTGGTATGTCATAATACAATGGAGACAGTAGTTCTAGCTGGTCTGTCATAATACAATAGAGACAGTATATCTAGCTGGTCTGTCATAATATAATAGAGACAGTAGATCTCGCTGGTCTGTCATAATATAATAGAGACAGTATATCTAGCTGGTATGTCATAATACAATAGAGACAGTATATCTAGCTGGTATGTCATAATACAATAGAGACAGTAGTTCTAGCTGGTCTGTCATAATACAATAGAGACAGTATATCTAGCTGGTCTGTCATAATATAATAGAGACAGTATATCTAGCTGGTCTGTCATAATATAATAGAGACAGTATATCTAGCTGGTCTGTCATAATATAATAGAGACAGTATATCTAGCTGGTCTGTCATAATATAATAGAGACAGTAGATCTAGCTGGTCTGTCATAATATAATAGAGACAGTAGATCTAGCTGGTCTGTCATAATACAATAGAGACATTAGATCTAGCCGATCTGTCATAATATAATAGAGACAGTAGATCTAGCTGGTCTGTCATAATATAAAAGAGACAGTAGATCATACTGGTCTGTCATAAGATAATAGAGACAGTAGATCTAGCTGGTCTGTCATAATATAATAGAGACAGTATATCTAGCTGGTCTGTCATAATATAATAGAGACAGTAGATCTAGCTGGTCTGTCATAATATAATAGAGACAGTAGATCTCGCTGGTCTGTCATAATATAATAGAGACAGTATATCTAGCTGGTATGTCATAATACAATAGAGACAGTATATCTAACTGGTATGTCATAATACAATAGAGACAGTAGTTCTAGCTGGTCTGTCATAATACAATAGAGACAGTATATCTAGCTGGTCTGTCATAATATAATAGAGACAGTAGATCTCGCTGGTCTGTCATAATATAATAGAGACAGTATATCTAGCTGGTATGTCATAATACAATAGAGACAGTATATCTAGCTGGTATGTCATAATACAATAGAGACAGTAGTTCTAGCTGGTCTGTCATAATACAATAGAGACAGTATATCTAGCTGGTCTGTCATAATATAATAGAGACAGTATATCTAGCTGGTCTGTCATAATATAATAGAGACAGTATATCTAGCTGGTCTGTCATAATATAATAGAGACAGTATATCTAGCTGGTCTGTCATAATATAATAGAGACAGTAGATCTAGCTGGTCTGTCATAATACAATAGAGACATTAGATCTAGCCGATCTGTCATAATATAATAGAGACAGTAGATCTAGCTGGTCTGTCATAATATAAAAGAGACAGTAGATCATACTGGTCTGTCATAAGATAATAGAGACAGTAGATCTAGCTGGTCTGTCATAATATAATAGAGACAGTATATCTAGCTGGTATGTCATAATACAATAGAGACAGTATATCTAGCTGGTATGTCATAATACAATAGAGACAGTAGTTCTAGCTGGTCTGTCATAATACAATAGAGACAGTATATCTAGCTGGTCTGTCATAATATAATAGAGACAGTATATCTAGCTGGTCTGTCATAATATAATAGAGACAGTATATCTAGCTGGTCTGTCATAATATAATAGAGACAGTATATCTAGCTGGTCTGTCATAATATAATAGAGACAGTAGATCTAGCTGGTCTGTCATAATATAATAGAGACATTAGATCTAGCCGATCTGTCATAATATAATAGAGACAGTATATCTAGCTGGTCTGTCATAATATAATAGAGATAGTAGATCTAGCTGGTCTGTCATAATATAATAGAGACATTAGCTCTAGATGGTCTGTCATAATATAATAGAAACATTAGATCTAGCTGGTCTGTCATATTATAATAGAGACATTAGCTCTAGATGGTCTGTCATAATATAATCGAGACATTAGATCGAGCTGGTCTGTCATAATATAATAGAGACAGTAGATCTAGCTGGTCTGTAATAATATAATAGAGACAGTAGATCTAGCTGGTCTGTCATAATATAATAGAGACATTTGATCTCGCTGGTCTGTCATAATATAACAGAGACAGTAGATCGAGCTGGTCTGTCATGTTATAATTGAGACAGTAGATCTAGCTGGTCTGTTATAATATAATAGAGACATTAGCTCTAGATGGTCTGTCATAATATAATAGAGACATTAGATCGAGCTGGTCTGTCATAATATAATAGAGACAGTAGATCTAGCTGGTCTGTAATAATATAATAGAGACATTAGCTCTAGCTGGTATGTCATAATATAATAGAGACATTAGATCTAGCTGGTCTGTCATAATATAATAGAGACATTCGATTTAGCTGGTCTGTCATAATATAATAGAGACAGTATATCAAGCTGGTATGTCATAATACAATAGAGACAGTAGATCTAGCTGGTCTGTCATAATATAAAAGAGACAGTAGATCTAGCTGGTCTGTCATAATATAAAAGAGACAGTAGATCTAGCTGGTCTGTCATAATATAATAGAGACAGTATATCTAGCTGGTCTGTCATAATATAATAGAGACAGTTTAACTAGCTGGTCTGTCATAATATAATAGAGACAGTATATCTAGCTGGTCTGTCATAATATAATAGAGACAGTAGATCTAGCTGGTCTGTCATAATATAAAAGAGACAGTAGATCATACTGTCTGTCATAATACAATAGAGACAGTAGATCTAGTTGGTATGTCATAATACAATAGAGACAGTAGATCTAGCTGGTCTGTCATAATATAAAAGAGACAGTAGATCACACTGGTCTGTCATAATATAATAGAGACATTAGATCTAGCTGGTCTGTCATAATATAAAAGAGACAGTAGATCATACTGGTCTGTCATGATATAATAGAGACAGTAGATCTAGCTGGTCTGTCATAATACAATAGAGACATTAGATCTAGCCGATCTGTCATAATATAATAGAAACAGTAGATCTAGCTGGTCTGTCATAATATAAAAGAGACAGTAGATCATACTGGTCTGTCATAATATAATAGAGACATTAGATCTAGCTGGTCTGTCATAATATAACAGAGACAGTAGATCGAGCTGGTCTGTCATGTTATAATAGAGACAGTATATCTAGCTGGTCTGTCATAATATAATAGAGACAGTATATCTAGCTGGTCTGTCATAATATAATAGAGACAGTATATCGAGCTGGTCTGTCATAATATAATAGAGGCAGTAGATCTAGCTGGTCTGTCATGATATAATAGAGACAGTAGATCTAGCTGGTCTGTCATAATACAATAGAGACATTAGATCTAGCCGATCTGTCATAATATAATAGAGACAGTAGATCTAGCTGGTCTGTCATAATATAATAGAGACATTAGATCTAGCTGGTCTGTCATAATATAACAGAGACAGTAGATCTAGCTGGTCTGTCATAATATAAAAGAGACAGTAGATCATACTGGTCTGTCATGATATAATAGAGACAGTAGATCTAGCTGGTCTGTCATAATACAATAGAGACATTAGATCTAGCCGATCTGTCATAATGTAATAGAGACAGTAGATCTAGCTGGTCTGTCATAATATAAAAGAGACAGTAGATCATACTGGTCTGTCATAATATAATAGAGACATTAGATCTAGCTGGTCTGTCATAATATAACAGAGACAGTAGATCGAGCTGGTCTGTCATGTTATAATTGAGACAGTAGATCTAGCTGGTCTGTCATAATACAATAGAGACAGTAGATCTAGCTGGTCTGTAATAATATAATAGAGACATTAGATCTAGCCGATCTGTCATAATATAATAGAGACAGTAGATCTAGCTGGTCTGTCATAATACAATAGAGACAGTAGATCTAGCTGGTCTGTCATAATACAATAGAGACAGTAGTTCTAGCTGGTCTGTCATAATACAATAGAGACAGTAGATATAGCTGGTCTGTAATAATATAATAGAGACATTAGATCTAGCCGATCTGTCATAATATAATAGAGACATTAGATCTAGCTGGTCTGTCATAATATAATAGAGACAGTATATCTAGCTGGTATGTCATAATACAATAGAGACAGTAGTTCTAGCTGGTCTGTCATAATACAATAGAGACAGTATATCTAGCTGGTCTGTCATAATACAATAGAGACAGTAGATCTAGCTGGTCTGTCATAATTTAAAAGAGACAGTAGATCTAGCTGGTCTGTCATAATATAATAGAGACATTAGATCGAGCCGATCTGTCATAATATAATAGAGACAGTAGATCTAGCTGGTCTGTAATAATATAATAGAGACAGTAAATCTAGTTGGTATGTCATAATTTAAAAGAGACAGTAGATCTAGCTGGTCTGTCATAATATAATAGAGACATTAGATCGAGACGATCTGTCATAATATAATAGAGACAGTAGATCTAGCTGGTCTGTAATAATATAATAGAGACAGTAGATCTAGTTGGTATGTCATAATACAATAGAGACAGTAGATCTAGCTGGTCTGTCATAATATAAAAGAGGCAGTAGATCAAGCTGGTCTGTCATAATATAATAGAGACAGTATATCTAGCTGGTCTGTCATAATATAATAGAGACAGTATATCTAGCTGGTCTGTCATAATATAATAGAGACAGTATATCTAGCTGGTCTGTCATAATATAATAGAGACAGTAGATCTAGCTGGTCTGTCATAATATAAAAGAGACAGTAGATCATACTGGTCTGTCATAATATAATAGAGACATTAGATCTAGCTGGTCTGTCATAATACAATAGAGACAGTAGTTCTAGCTGGTCTGTCATAATACAATAGAGACAGTAGATCTAGCTGGTCTGTCATAATATAATAGAGACAGTAGATCTAGCTGGTCTGTCATAATATAAAAGAGACAGTAGATCATACTGGTCTGTCATAATATAATAGAGACATTAGATCTAGCTGGTCTGTCATAATATAACAGAGACAGTAGATCGAGCTGGTCTGTCATGTTATAATTGAGACAGTAGATCTAGCTGGTCTGTCATAATATAAAGAGACAGTATATCTAGCTGGTCTGTCATAATATAATAGAGACAGTATATCTAGCTGGTCTGTCATAATATAATAGAGACAGTATATCTAGCTGGTCTGTCATAATATAATAGAGACAGTAGATCTAGCTGGTCTGTCATAATATAAAAGAGACAGTAGATCATACTGGTCTGTCATAATATAATAGAGACATTAGATCTAGCTGGTCTGTCATAATACAATAGAGACAGTAGTTCTAGCTGGTCTGTCATAATACAATAGAGACAGTAGATCTAGCTGGTCTGTCATAATATAATAGAGACAGTAGATCTAGCTGGTCTGTCATAATATAAAAGAGACAGTAGATCATACTGGTCTGTCATAATATAATAGAGACATTAGATCTAGCTGGTCTGTCATAATATAACAGAGACAGTAGATCGAGCTGGTCTGTCATGTTATAATTGAGACAGTAGATCTAGCTGGTCTGTCATAATACAATAGAGACAGTAGATCTAGCTGGTCTGTAATAATATAATAGAGACAGTAGATCTAGTTGGTATGTCATAATACAATAGAGACAGTAGATCTAGCTGGTCTGTCATAATATAAAAGAGACAGTAGATCTAGCTGGTCTGTCATAATATAATAGAGACAGTATATCTAGCTGGTCTGTCATAATATAATAGAGACAGTATATCTAGCTGGTCTGTCATAATATAATAGAGACAGTATATCTAGCTGGTCTGTCATAATATAATAGAGACAGTATATCTAGCTGGTCTGTCATAATATAATAGAGACAGTATATCGAGCTGGTCTGCCATAATATAATAGAGACAGTAGATCTAGCTGGTCTGTCATAATATAATAGAGACAGTAGATCTAGCTGGTCTGTAATAATATAATAGAGACATTAGATCTAGCTGGTCTGTCATAATATAATAGAGACAGTAGATCTAGCTGGTCTGTCATAATACAATAGAGACAGTAGATCTAGCTGGTCTGTCATAATACAATAGAGACAGTAGTTCTAGCTGGTCTGTCATAATACAATAGAGACAGTAGATCTAGCTGGTCTGTCATAATATAATAGAGTCATTAGATCTAGCTGATCTCTCATAATATAATAGAGACAGTAGATCTAGCTAGTCTGTAATAATATAATAGAGACAGTAGATCTAGTTGGTATGTCATAATACAATAGAGACAGTAGATCTAGCTGGTCTGTCATAATATAATAGAGACAGTATATCTAGCTGGTCTGTCATAATATAATAGAGACAGTAGATCTAGCTGGTCTGTAATAATATAATAGAGACAGTAGATCTAGCTGGTCTGTCATAATATAATAGAGACATTAGATCTAGCTGGTCTGTCATAATATAACAGAGACAGTAGATCGAGCTGGTCTGTCATGTTATAATTGAGACAGTAGATCTAGCTGGTCTGTCATAATACAATAGAGACAGTAGATCTAGCTGGTCTGTAATAATATAATAGAGACATTAGAACTAGCCGATCTGTCATAATATAATAGAGACAGTAGATCGAGCTGGTCTGTCATGTTATAATTGAGACAGTAAATCTAGCTGGTCTGTCATAATACAATAGAGACAGTAGATCTAGCTGGTCTGTAATAATATAATAGAGACATTAGATCTAGCCGATCTGTCATAATATAATAGAGACAGTAGATCTAGCTGGTCTGTCATAATATAATAGAGACAGTAGATCTAGCTGGTCTGTCATAATATAAAAGAGACAGTAGATCTAGCTGGTCTGTCATAATATAATAGAGACATTAGATTGAGCCGATCTGTCATAATATAATAGAGACAGTATATCTAGCTAGCTGGTCTGTCATAATATAATAGAGACATTAGATCTAGCTGGTCTGTCATAATATAATAGAGACAGTAGATCTAGCTGGTCTGTAATAATATAATAGAGACAGTAGATCTAGCTGGTCTGTCATAATATAATAGAGACATTAGATCTAGCTGGTCTGTCATAATATAACAGAGACAGTAGATCGAGCTGGTCTGTCATGTTATAATTGAGACAGTAGATCTAGCTGGTCTGTCATAATACAATAGAGACAGTAGATCTAGCTGGTCTGTAATAATATAATAGAGACATTAGAACTAGCTGATCTGTCATAATATAATAGAGACAGTAGATCTAGCTGGTCTGTCATAATATAAGAGACATTAGCTCTAGCTGGTCTGTCATAATATAATAGAGACATTAGATCTAGCTGGTCTGTCATAATATAATAGAGACAGTAGATCTAGCTGGTCTGTCATAATATAACAGAGACAGTAGATCTAGCTGGTCTGTCATAATATAAAAGAGACAGTAGATCTAGCTGGTCTGTCATAATATAATAGAGACATTAGATCTAGCTGGATCTGTCATAATATAATAGAGACAGTATATCTAGCTGGTCTGTCATAATATAATAGAGACAGTATATCTAGCTGGTCTGTCATAATATAATAGAGACATTAGATCTAGCTGGTCTGTCATACTATAACAGAGACAGTAGATTGAGCTGGTCTGTCATGTTATAATTGAGACAGTAGATCTAGCTGGTCTGTCATAATACAATAGAGACAGTAGATCTAGCTGGTCTGTAATAATATAATAGAGACATTAGATCTAGCCGATCTGTCATAATATAATAGAGACAGTAGATCTAGCTGGTCTGTCATAATACAATAGAGACATTAGATCTAGCTGATCTGTCATAATATAATAGAGACAGTAGATCTAGCTGGTCTGTCATAATATAATAGAGACATTAGCTCTAGCTGGTCTGTCATAATATAATAGAGACATTAGATCTAGCTGGTCTGTCATAATACAATAGAGACAGTAGATCTAGCTGGTCTGTCATAATATAAAAGAGACAGTAGATCTAGCTGGTCTGTCATAATATAATAGAGACAGTATATCTAGCTGGTCTGTCATAATATAATAGAGACAGTATATCTAGCTGGTCTGTCATAATATAATAGAGACAGTATATCTAGCTGGTCTGTCATAATATAATAGAGACAGTATATCTAGCTGGTCTGTCATAATATAATAGAGACAGTATATCGAGCTGGTCTGCCATAATATAATAGAGACAGTAGATCTAGCTGGTCTGTCATAATATAATAGAGACAGTAGATCTAGCTGGTCTGTAATAATATAATAGAGACATTAGATCTAGCCGATCTGTCATAATATAATAGAGACAGTAGATCTAGCTGGTCTGTCATAATACAATAGAGACAGTAGATCTAGCTGGTCTGTCATAATACAATAGAGACAGTAGTTCTAGCTGGTCTGTCATAATACAATAGAGACAGTAGATCTAGCTGGTCTGTCATAATATAATAGAGTCATTAGATCGAGCCGATCTCTCATAATATAATAGAGACAGTAGATCTAGCTAGTCTGTAATAATATAATAGAGACAGTAGATCTAGTTGGTATGTCATAATACAATAGAGACAGTAGATCTAGCTGGTCTGTCATAATATAATAGAGACAGTATATCTAGCTGGTCTGTCATAATATAATAGAGACAGTAGATCTAGCTGGTCTGTAATAATATAATAGAGACAGTAGATCTAGCTGGTCTGTCATAATATAATAGAGACATTAGATCTAGCTGGTCTGTCATAATATAACAGAGACAGTAGATCGAGCTGGTCTGTCATGTTATAATTGAGACAGTAGATCTAGCTGGTCTGTCATAATACAATAGAGACAGTAGATCTAGCTGGTCTGTAATAATATAATAGAGACATTAGAACTAGCCGATCTGTCATAATATAATAGAGACAGTAGATCGAGCTGGTCTGTCATGTTATATTGAGACAGTAGATCTAGCTGGTCTGTCATAATACAATAGAGACAGTAGATCTAGCTGGTCTGTAATAATATAATAGAGACATTAGATCTAGCCGATCTGTCATAATATAATAGAGACAGTAGATCTAGCTGGTCTGTCATAATATAATAGAGACAGTAGATCTAGCTGGTCTGTCATAATATAAAAGAGACAGTAGATCTAGCTGGTCTGTCATAATATAATAGAGACATTAGATTGAGCCGATCTGTCATAATATAATAGAGACAGTATATCTAGCTAGCTGGTCTGTCATAATATAATAGAGACATTAGATCTAGCTGGTCTGTCATAATATAATAGAGACAGTAGATCTAGCTGGTCTGTAATAATATAATAGAGACAGTAGATCTAGCTGGTCTGTCATAATATAATAGAGACATTAGATCTAGCTGGTCTGTCATAATATAACAGAGACAGTAGATCGAGCTGGTCTGTCATGTTATAATTGAGACAGTAGATCTAGCTGGTCTGTCATAATACAATAGAGACAGTAGATCTAGCTGGTCTGTAATAATATAATAGAGACATTAGAACTAGCCGATCTGTCATAATATAATAGAGACAGTAGATCTAGCTGGTCTGTCATAATATAAGAGACATTAGCTCTAGCTGGTCTTTCATAATATAATAGAGACATTAGATCTAGCTGGTCTGTCATAATATAATAGAGACAGTAGATCTAGCTGGTCTGTCATAATATAACAGAGACAGTAGATCTAGCTGGTCTGTCATAATATAAAAGAGACAGTAGATCTAGCTGGTCTGTCATAATATAATAGAGACATTAGATCGAGCCGATCTGTCATAATATAATAGAGACAGTATATCTAGCTGGTCTGTCATAATATAATAGAGACAGTATATCTAGCTGGTCTGTCATAATATAATAGAGACATTAGATCTAGCTGGTCTGTCATACTATAACAGAGACAGTAGATTGAGCTGGTCTGTCATGTTATAATTGAGACAGTAGATCTAGCTGGTCTGTCATAATACAATAGAGACAGTAGATCTAGCTGGTCTGTCATAATATAATAGAGACATTAGATCTAGCTGGTCTGTCATAATATAATAGAGACAGTAGATCTAGCTGGTCTGTCATAATATAATAGAGACATTAGCTCTAGCTGGTCTGTCATAATATAATAGAGACATTAGATCTAGCTGGTCTGTCATAATACAATAGAGACAGTAGTTCTAGCTGGTCTGTCATAATACAATAGAGACAGTAGATCTAGCTGGTCTGTAATAATATAATAGAGACATTATATCTAGCCGATCTGTCATAATATAATAGAGACAGTAGATCTAGCTGGTCTGTCATAATATAATAGAGACATTAGCTCTAGCTGGTCTGTCATAATATAATAGAGACATTAGATCTAGCTGGTCTGTCATAATATAATAGAGACAGAATATCTAGCTGGTCTGTCATAATATAAAAGAGACAGTAGATCTAGCTGGTCTGTCATAATATAATAGAGACAGTATATCTAGCTGGTCTGTCATAATATAATAGAGACATTAGATCTAGCTGGTCTGTCATAATATAATAGAGACAGTAGATCTAGCTGGTCTGTCATAATATAATAGAGACATTATATCTAGCCGATCTGTCATAATACAATAGAGACAGTAGATCTAGCTGGTCTGTCATAATACAATAGAGACAGTAGTTCTAGCTGGTCTGTCATAATACAATAGAGACAGTAGATCTAGCTGGTCTGTAATAATATAATAGAGACATTAGATCTAGCCGATCTGTCATAATATAATAGAGACAGTAGATTGAGCTGGTCTGTCATGTTATAATAGAGACAGTAGATCTAGCTGGTCTGTCATAATACAATAGAGACAGTAGATCTAGCTGGTCTGTCATAATATAATAGAGACATTAGATCTAGCTGGTCTGTCATAATATAATAGAGACAGTAGATCTAGCTGGTCTGTCATAATATAATAGAGACATTAGCTCTAGCTGGTCTGTCATAATATAATAGAGACATTAGATCTAGCTGGTCTGTCATAATACAATAGAGACAGTAGTTCTAGCTGGTCTGTCATAATACAATAGAGACAGTAGATCTAGCTGGTCTGTAATAATATAATAGAGACATTATATCTAGCCGATCTGTCATAATATAATAGAGACAGTAGATCTAGCTGGTCTGTCATAATATAATAGAGACATTAGCTCTAGCTGGTCTGTCATAATATAATAGAGACATTAGATCTAGCTGGTCTGTCATAATATAATAGAGACAGAATATCTAGCTGGTCTGTCATAATATAAAAGAGACAGTAGATCTAGCTGGTCTGTCATAATATAATAGAGACAGTATATCTAGCTGGTCTGTCATAATATAATAGAGACATTAGATCTAGCTGGTCTGTCATAATATAATAGAGACAGTAGATCTAGCTGGTCTGTCATAATATAATAGAGACATTATATCTAGCCGATCTGTCATAATACAATAGAGACAGTAGATCTAGCTGGTCTGTCATAATACAATAGAGACAGTAGTTCTAGCTGGTCTGTCATAATACAATAGAGACAGTAGATCTAGCTGGTCTGTAATAATATAATAGAGACATTAGATCTAGCCGATCTGTCATAATATAATAGAGACAGTAGATCTAGCTGGTCTGTCATAATATAATAGAGACATTAGATCTAGCTGGTCTGTCATAATATAATAGAGACAGTAGATCTAGCTGTTCTGTCATAATATAATAGAGACAGTAGATCTAGCTGGTCTGTCATAATATAAAAGAGACAGTAGATCTAGCTGGTCTGTCATAATATAATAGAGACATTAGATTGAGCCGATCTGTCATAATATAATAGAGACAGTATATCTAGCTGGTATGTCATTATACAATAGAGACAGTATATCTAGCTGGTCTGTCATAATATAATAGAGACATTAGATCTAGCTGGTCTGTCATAATATAATAGAGACAGTATATCTAGCTGGTCTGTCATAATATAATAGAGACATTAGATCTAGCTGGTCTGTCATAATATAATAGAGACAGTAGATCTAGCTGGTCTGTAATAATATAATAGAGACAGTAGATCTAGCTGGTCTGTCATAATATAATAGAGACATTAGATCTAGCTGGTCTGTCATAATATAACAGAGACAGTAGATCGAGCTGGTCTGTCATGTTATAATTGAGACAGTAGATCTAGCTGGTCTGTCATAATACAATAGAGACAGTAGATCTAGCTGGTCTGTAATAATATAATAGAGACATTAGAACTAGCCGATCTGTCATAATATAATAGAGACAGTAGATCTAGCTGGTCTGTCATAATATAAGAGACATTAGCTCTAGCTGGTCTGTCATAATATAATAGAGACATTAGATCTAGCTGGTCTGTCATAATATAATAGAGACAGTAGATCTAGCTGGTCTGTCATAATATAAAAGAGACAGTAGATCTAGCTGGTCTGTCATAATATAATAGAGACATTAGATCGAGCCGATCTGTCATAATATAATAGAGACAGTATATCTAGCTGGTCTGTCATAATATAATAGAGACAGTATATCTAGCTGGTCTGTCATAATATAATAGAGACATTAGATCTAGCTGGTCTGTCATACTATAACAGAGACAGTAGATCGAGCTGGTCTGTCATGTTATAATTGAGACAGTAGATCTAGCTGGTCTGTAATAATATAATAGAGACAGTAGATCTAGCTGGTCTGTCATAATATAATAGAGACAGTAGATCTAGCTGGTCTGTAATAATATAATAGAGACAGTAGATCTAGCTGGTCTGTCATAATATAATAGAGACATTAGATCTAGCTGGTCTGTCATAATATAACAGAGACAGTAGATCGAGCTGGTCTGTCATGTTATAATTGAGACAGTAGATCTAGCTGGTCTGTCATAATATAAAAGAGACAGTAGATCTAGCTGGTCTGTCATAATATAATAGAGACATTAGATTGAGCCGATCTGTCATAATATAATAGAGACAGTATATCTAGCTGGTATGTCATTATACAATAGAGACAGTATATCTAGCTGGTCTGTCATAATATAATAGAGACATTAGATCTAGCTGGTCTGTCATAATATAATAGAGACAGTATATCTAGCTGGTCTGTCATAATATAATAGAGACATTAGATCTAGCTGGTCTGTCATAATATAATAGAGACAGTAGATCTAGCTGGTCTGTAATAATATAATAGAGACAGTAGATCTAGCTGGTCTGTCATAATATAATAGAGACATTAGATCTAGCTGGTCTGTCATAATATAACAGAGACAGTAGATCGAGCTGGTCTGTCATGTTATAATTGAGACAGTAGATCTAGCTGGTCTGTCATAATACAATAGAGACAGTAGATCTAGCTGGTCTGTAATAATATAATAGAGACATTAGAACTAGCCGATCTGTCATAATATAATAGAGACAGTAGATCTAGCTGGTCTGTCATAATATAAGAGACATTAGCTCTAGCTGGTCTGTCATAATATAATAGAGACATTAGATCTAGCTGGTCTGTCATAATATAATAGAGACAGTAGATCTAGCTGGTCTGTCATAATATAAAAGAGACAGTAGATCTAGCTGGTCTGTCATAATATAATAGAGACATTAGATCGAGCCGATCTGTCATAATATAATAGAGACAGTATATCTAGCTGGTCTGTCATAATATAATAGAGACAGTATATCTAGCTGGTCTGTCATAATATAATAGAGACATTAGATCTAGCTGGTCTGTCATACTATAACAGAGACAGTAGATCGAGCTGGTCTGTCATGTTATAATTGAGACAGTAGATCTAGCTGGTCTGTAATAATATAATAGAGACAGTAGATCTAGCTGGTCTGTCATAATATAATAGAGACAGTAGATCTAGCTGGTCTGTAATAATATAATAGAGACAGTAGATCTAGCTGGTCTGTCATAATATAATAGAGACATTAGATCTAGCTGGTCTGTCATAATATAACAGAGACAGTAGATTGAGCTGGTCTGTCATGTTATAATTGAGACAGTAGATCTAGCTGGTCTGTCATAATACAATAGAGACAGTAGATCTAGCTGGTCTGTAATAATATAAAAGAGACAGTAGATCTAGCTGGTCTGTCATAATATAATAGAGACATTAGATCGAGCCGATCTGTCATAATATAATAGAGACAGTATATCTAGCTGGTCTGTCATAATATAATAGAGACAGTATATCTAGCTGGTCTGTCATAATATAATAGAGACATTAGATCTAGCTGGTCTGTCATACTATAACAGAGACAGTAGATTGAGCTGGTCTGTCATGTTATAATTGAGACAGTAGATCTAGCTGGTCTGTCATAATACAATAGAGACAGTAGATCTAGCTGGTCTGTCATAATATAATAGAGACATTAGATCTAGCTGGTCTGTCATAATATAATAGAGACAGTAGATCTAGCTGGTCTGTCATAATATAATAGAGACATTAGCTCTAGCTGGTCTGTCATAATATAATAGAGACATTAGATCTAGCTGGTCTGTCATAATACAATAGAGACAGTAGTTCTAGCTGGTCTGTCATAATACAATAGAGACAGTAGATCTAGCTGGTCTGTAATAATATAATAGAGACATTATATCTAGCCGATCTGTCATAATATAATAGAGACAGTAGATCTAGCTGGTCTGTCATAATATAATAGAGACATTAGCTCTAGCTGGTCTGTCATAATATAATAGAGACATTAGATCTAGCTGGTCTGTCATAATATAATAGAGACAGAATATCTAGCTGGTCTGTCATAATATAAAAGAGACAGTAGATCTAGCTGGTCTGTCATAATATAATAGAGACAGTATATCTAGCTGGTCTGTCATAATATAATAGAGACATTAGATCTAGCTGGTCTGTCATAATATAATAGAGACAGTAGATCTAGCTGGTCTGTCATAATATAATAGAGACATTATATCTAGCCGATCTGTCATAATACAATAGAGACAGTAGATCTAGCTGGTCTGTCATAATACAATAGAGACAGTAGTTCTAGCTGGTCTGTCATAATACAATAGAGACAGTAGATCTAGCTGGTCTGTAATAATATAATAGAGACATTAGATCTAGCCGATCTGTCATAATATAATAGAGACAGTAGATCTAGCTGGTCTGTCATAATATAATAGAGACATTAGATCTAGCTGGTCTGTCATAATATAATAGAGACAGTAGATCTAGCTGTTCTGTCATAATATAATAGAGACAGTAGATCTAGCTGGTCTGTCATAATATAAAAGAGACAGTAGATCTAGCTGGTCTGTCATAATATAATAGAGACATTAGATTGAGCCGATCTGTCATAATATAATAGAGACAGTATATCTAGCTGGTATGTCATTATACAATAGAGACAGTATATCTAGCTGGTCTGTCATAATATAATAGAGACATTAGATCTAGCTGGTCTGTCATAATATAATAGAGACAGTATATCTAGCTGGTCTGTCATAATATAATAGAGACATTAGATCTAGCTGGTCTGTCATAATATAATAGAGACAGTAGATCTAGCTGGTCTGTAATAATATAATAGAGACAGTAGATCTAGCTGGTCTGTCATAATATAATAGAGACATTAGATCTAGCTGGTCTGTCATAATATAACAGAGACAGTAGATCGAGCTGGTCTGTCATGTTATAATTGAGACAGTAGATCTAGCTGGTCTGTCATAATACAATAGAGACAGTAGATCTAGCTGGTCTGTAATAATATAATAGAGACATTAGAACTAGCCGATCTGTCATAATATAATAGAGACAGTAGATCTAGCTGGTCTGTCATAATATAAGAGACATTAGCTCTAGCTGGTCTGTCATAATATAATAGAGACATTAGATCTAGCTGGTCTGTCATAATATAATAGAGACAGTAGATCTAGCTGGTCTGTCATAATATAAAAGAGACAGTAGATCTAGCTGGTCTGTCATAATATAATAGAGACATTAGATCGAGCCGATCTGTCATAATATAATAGAGACAGTATATCTAGCTGGTCTGTCATAATATAATAGAGACAGTATATCTAGCTGGTCTGTCATAATATAATAGAGACATTAGATCTAGCTGGTCTGTCATACTATAACAGAGACAGTAGATCGAGCTGGTCTGTCATGTTATAATTGAGACAGTAGATCTAGCTGGTCTGTAATAATATAATAGAGACAGTAGATCTAGCTGGTCTGTCATAATATAATAGAGACAGTAGATCTAGCTGGTCTGTAATAATATAATAGAGACAGTAGATCTAGCTGGTCTGTCATAATATAATAGAGACATTAGATCTAGCTGGTCTGTCATAATATAACAGAGACAGTAGATCGAGCTGGTCTGTCATGTTATAATTGAGACAGTAGATCTAGCTGGTCTGTCATAATATAAAAGAGACAGTAGATCTAGCTGGTCTGTCATAATATAATAGAGACATTAGATTGAGCCGATCTGTCATAATATAATAGAGACAGTATATCTAGCTGGTATGTCATTATACAATAGAGACAGTATATCTAGCTGGTCTGTCATAATATAATAGAGACATTAGATCTAGCTGGTCTGTCATAATATAATAGAGACAGTATATCTAGCTGGTCTGTCATAATATAATAGAGACATTAGATCTAGCTGGTCTGTCATAATATAATAGAGACAGTAGATCTAGCTGGTCTGTAATAATATAATAGAGACAGTAGATCTAGCTGGTCTGTCATAATATAATAGAGACATTAGATCTAGCTGGTCTGTCATAATATAACAGAGACAGTAGATCGAGCTGGTCTGTCATGTTATAATTGAGACAGTAGATCTAGCTGGTCTGTCATAATACAATAGAGACAGTAGATCTAGCTGGTCTGTAATAATATAATAGAGACATTAGAACTAGCCGATCTGTCATAATATAATAGAGACAGTAGATCTAGCTGGTCTGTCATAATATAAGAGACATTAGCTCTAGCTGGTCTGTCATAATATAATAGAGACATTAGATCTAGCTGGTCTGTCATAATATAATAGAGACAGTAGATCTAGCTGGTCTGTCATAATATAAAGAGACAGTAGATCTAGCTGGTCTGTCATAATATAATAGAGACATTAGATCGAGCCGATCTGTCATAATATAATAGAGACAGTATATCTAGCTGGTCTGTCATAATATAATAGAGACAGTATATCTAGCTGGTCTGTCATAATATAATAGAGACATTAGATCTAGCTGGTCTGTCATACTATAACAGAGACAGTAGATCGAGCTGGTCTGTCATGTTATAATTGAGACAGTAGATCTAGCTGGTCTGTAATAATATAATAGAGACAGTAGATCTAGCTGGTCTGTCATAATATAATAGAGACAGTAGATCTAGCTGGTCTGTAATAATATAATAGAGACAGTAGATCTAGCTGGTCTGTCATAATATAATAGAGACATTAGATCTAGCTGGTCTGTCATAATATAACAGAGACAGTAGATTGAGCTGGTCTGTCATGTTATAATTGAGACAGTAGATCTAGCTGGTCTGTCATAATACAATAGAGACAGTAGATCTAGCTGGTCTGTAATAATATAATAGAGACATTAGAACTAGCCGATCTGTCATAATATAATAGAGACAGTAGATCTAGCTGGTCTGTCATAATATAAGAGACATTAGCTCTAGCTGGTCTGTCATAATATAATAGAGACATTAGATCTAGCTGGTCTGTCATAATATAATAGAGACAGTAGATCTAGCTGGTCTGTCATAATATAACAGAGACAGTAGATCTAGCTGGTCTGTCATAATATAAAAGAGACAGTAGATCTAGCTGGTCTGTCATAATATAATAGAGACATTAGATCGAGCCGATCTGTCATAATATAATAGAGACAGTTATCTAGCTGGTCTGTCATAATATAATAGAGACAGTATATCTACCTGGTCTGTCATAATATAATAGAGACATTAGATCTAGCTGGTCTGTCATACTATAACAGAGACAGTAGATCGAGCTGGTCTGTCATGTTATAATTGAGACAGTAGATCTAGCTGATCTGTCATAATACAATAGAGACAGTAGATCTAGCTGGTCTGTAATAATATAATAGAGACATTAGATCTAGCCGATCTGTCATAATATAATAGAGACAGTAGATCTAGCTGGTCTGTCATAATACAATAGAGACATTAGATCTAGCCGATCTGTCATAATATAATAGAGACAGTAGATCTAGCTGGTCTGTCATAATATAATAGAGACATTAGCTCTAGCTGGTCTGTCATAATATAATAGAGACAGTAGTTCTAGCTGGTCTGTCATAATACAATAGAGACAGTAGATCTAGCTGGTCTGTAATAATATAATAGAGACATTATATCTAGCCGATCTGTCATAATATAATAGAGACAGTAGATCTAGCTGGTCTGTCATAATATAATAGAGACATTAGCTCTAGCTGGTCTGTCATAATATAATAGAGACATTAGATCTAGCTGGTCTGTCATAATATAATAGAGACAGAATATCTAGCTGGTCTGTCATAATATAAAAGAGACAGTAGATCTAGCTGGTCTGTCATAATATAATAGAGACAGTATATCTAGCTGGTCTGTCATAATATAATAGAGACATTAGATCTAGCTGGTCTGTCATAATATAATAGAGACAGTAGATCTAGCTGGTCTGTAATAATAAAATAGAGACAGTAGATCTAGCTGGTCTGTCATAATATAATAGAGACAGTAGATCTAGCTGGTCTGTCATAATACAATAGAGACAGTAGATCTAGCTGGTCTGTAATAATATAATAGAGACATTAGATCTAGCCGATCTGTCATAATATAATAGAGACAGTAGATCTAGTTGGTCTGTCATAATATAAGAGACATTAGCTCTAGCTGGTCTGTCATAATATAATAGAGACATTAGATCTAGCTGGTCTGTCATAATATAATAGAGACAGTAGATCTAGCTGGTCTGTCATAATATAAAAGAGACAGTAGATCTAGCCGATCTGTCATAATATAATAGAGACAGTATATCTAGCTGGTCTGTCATAATATAATAGAGACAGTATATCTAGCTGGTCTGTCATAATATAATAGAGACATTAGATCTAGCTGGTCTGTCATAATAAAACAGAGACAGTAGATCGAGCTGGTCTGTCATGTTATAATTGAGACAGTAGATCTAGCTGGTCTGTCATAATACAATAGAGACAGTAGATCTAGCTGGTCTGTAATAATATAATAGAGACATTAGATCTAGCCGATCTGTCATAATATAATAGAGACAGTAGATCTAGCTGGTCTGTCATAATACAATAGAGACATTAGATCTAGCCGATCTGTCATAATATAATAGAGACAGTAGATCTAGCTGGTCTGTCATAATACAATAGAGACAGTAGATCTAGCTGGTCTGTCATAATACAATAGAGACAGTAGTTCTAGCTGGTCTGTCATAATACAATAGAGACAGTAGATCTAGCTGGTCTGTAATAATATAATAGAGACATTATATCTAGCCGATCTGTCATAATATAATAGAGACAGTAGATCTAGCTGGTCTGTCATAATATAATAGAGACATTAGCTCTAGCTGGTCTGTCATAATATAATAGAGACATTAGATCTAGCTGGTCTGTCATAATACAATAGAGACAGTAGTTCTAGCTGGTCTGTCATAATACAATAGAGACAGTAGATCTAGCGGTCTGTAATAATATAATAGAGACATTATATCTAGCCGATCTGTCATAATATAATAGAGACAGTAGATCTAGCTGGTCTGTCATAATATAATAGAGACATTAGCTCTAGCTGGTCTGTCATAATATAATAGAGACATTAGATCTAGCTGGTCTGTCATAATATAATAGAGACAGAATATCTAGCTGGTCTGTCATAATATAAAAGAGACAGTAGATCTAGCTGGTCTGTCATAATATAATAGAGACATTAGATCTAGCTGGTCTGTCATTATATAATAGAGACATTAGATCTAGCTGGTCTGTCATATATAATAGAGACAGTAGATCTAGCTGGTCTGTCATAATATAATAGAGACAGTAGATCTAGCTGGTCTGTAATAATATAATAGAGACATTAGAACTAGCTGATCTGTCATAATATAATAGAGACAGTAGATCTAGCTGGTCTGTCATAATATAGAGACATTAGCTCTAGCTGGTCTGTCATAATATAATAGAGACATTAGATCTAGCTGGTCTGTCATAATATAATAGAGACAGTAGATCTAGCTGGTCTGTCATAATATAACAGAGACAGTAGATCTAGCTGGTCTGTCATAATATAAAAGAGACAGTAGATCTAGCTGGTCTGTCATAATATAATAGAGACATTAGATCGAGCCGATCTGTCATAATATAATAGAGACAGTTATCTAGCTGGTCTGTCATAATATAATAGAGACAGTATATCTACCTGGTCTGTCATAATATAATAGAGACATTAGATCTAGCTGGTCTGTCATACTATAACAGAGACAGTAGATCGAGCTGGTCTGTCATGTTATATTGAGACAGTAGATCTAGCTGGATCTGTCATAATACAATAGAGACAGTAGATCTAGCTGGTCTGTAATAATATAATAGAGACATTAGATCTAGCCGATCTGTCATAATATAATAGAGACAGTAGATCTAGCTGGTCTGTCATAATACAATAGAGACATTAGATCTAGCCGATCTGTCATAATATAATAGAGACAGTAGATCTAGCTGGTCTGTCATAATATAATAGAGACATTAGCTCTAGCTGGTCTGTCATAATATAATAGAGACAGTAGTTCTAGCTGGTCTGTCATAATACAATAGAGACAGTAGATCTAGCTGGTCTGTAATAATATAATAGAGACATTATATCTCGATCTGTCATAATATAATAGAGACAGTAGATCTAGCTGGTCTGTCATAATATAATAGAGACATTAGCTCTAGCTGGTCTGTCATAATATAATAGAGACATTAGATCTAGCTGGTCTGTCATAATATAATAGAGACAGAATATCTAGCTGGTCTGTCATAATATAAAAGAGACAGTAGATCTAGCTGGTCTGTCATAATATAATAGAGACAGTATATCTAGCTGGTCTGTCATAATATAATAGAGACATTAGATCTAGCTGGTCTGTCATAATATAATAGAGACAGTAGATCTAGCTGGTCTGTAATAATAAAATAGAGACAGTAGATCTAGCTGGTCTGTCATAATATAATAGAGACAGTAGATCTAGCTGGTCTGTCATAATACAATAGAGACAGTAGATCTAGCTGGTCTGTAATAATATAATAGAGACATTAGATCTAGCTGATCTGTCATAATATAATAGAGACAGTAGATCTAGTTGGTCTGTCATAATATAAGAGACATTAGCTCTAGCTGGTCTGTCATAATATAATAGAGACATTAGATCTAGCTGGTCTGTCATAATATAATAGAGACAGTAGATCTAGCTGGTCTGTCATAATATAAAAGAGACAGTAGATCTAGCCGATCTGTCATAATATAATAGAGACAGTATATCTAGCTGGTCTGTCATAATATAATAGAGACAGTATATCTAGCTGGTCTGTCATAATATAATAGAGACATTAGATCTAGCTGGTCTGTCATAATAAAACAGAGACAGTAGATCGAGCTGGTCTGTCATGTTATAATTGAGACAGTAGATCTAGCTGGTCTGTCATAATACAATAGAGACAGTAGATCTAGCTGGTCTGTAATAATATAATAGAGACATTAGATCTAGCCGATCTGTCATAATATAATAGAGACAGTAGATCTAGCTGGTCTGTCATAATACAATAGAGACATTAGATCTAGCCGATCTGTCATAATATAATAGAGACAGTAGATCTAGCTGGTCTGTCATAATACAATAGAGACAGTAGATCTAGCTGGTCTGTCATAATACAATAGAGACAGTAGTTCTAGCTGGTCTGTCATAATACAATAGAGACAGTAGATCTAGCTGGTCTGTAATAATATAATAGAGACATTATATCTAGCCGATCTGTCATAATATAATAGAGACAGTAGATCTAGCTGGTCTGTCATAATATAATAGAGACATTAGCTCTAGCTGGTCTGTCATAATATAATAGAGACATTAGATCTAGCTGGTCTGTCATAATACAATAGAGACAGTAGTTCTAGCTGGTCTGTCATAATACAATAGAGACAGTAGATCTAGCCGGTCTGTAATAATATAATAGAGACATTATATCTAGCCGATCTGTCATAATATAATAGAGACAGTAGATCTAGCTGGTCTGTCATAATATAATAGAGACATTAGCTCTAGCTGGTCTGTCATAATATAATAGAGACATTAGATCTAGCTGGTCTGTCATAATATAATAGAGACAGAATATCTAGCTGGTCTGTCATAATATAAAAGAGACAGTAGATCTAGCTGGTCTGTCATAATATAATAGAGACATTAGATCTAGCTGGTCTGTCATTATATAATAGAGACATTAGATCTAGCTGGTCTGTCATATATAATAGAGACAGTAGATCTAGCTGGTCTGTCATAATATAATAGAGACAGTAGATCTAGCTGGTCTGTCATATAAAAGAGACAGTAGATCTAGCTGGTCTGTCATAATATAAAAGAGACAGTAGATCTAGCTGGTCTGTCATAATATAATAGAGACATTATATCTAGCCGATCTGTCATAATATAATAGAGACAGTAGATCAAGCTGGTCTGTCATTATATTATTGAAATAGTAGATCTAGCTGGTCTGTCATAATATAATAGAAACAGTAGATCTAGCTGGTCTGTCATAATATAATAGAGACATTAGCTCTCGATGGTCTGTCATAATATAATAGAGACATTAGATCGAGCTGGTCTGTCATAATATAATAGAGACAGTAGATCTAGCTGGTCTGTAATAATATAATAGAGACATTAGATCTAGCCGATCTGTCATAATATAATAGAGACAGTAGATCTAGCTGGTCTGTCATAATACAATAGAGACAGTAGATCTAGCTGGTCTGTCATAATACAATAGAGACAGTACTTCTAGCTGGTCTGTCATAATACAATAGAGACAGTAGATCTAGCGTGTCTGTAATAATATAATAGAGACATTATATCTAGCCGATCTGTCATAATATAATAGAGACAGTAGATCTAGCTGGTCTGTCATAATATAATAGAGACATTAGCTCTAGCTGGTCTGTCATAATATAATAGAGACATTAGATCTAGCTGGTCTGTCATAATATAATAGAGACAGAATATCTAGCTGGTCTGTCATAATATAAAAGAGACAGTAGATCTAGCTGGTCTGTCATAATATAATAGAGACAGTATATCTAGCTGGTCTGTCATAATATAATAGAGACATTAGATCTAGCTGGTCTGTCATAATATAATAGAGACAGTAGATCTAGCTGGTCTGTAATAATAAAATAGAGACAGTAGATCTAGCTGGTCTGTCATAATATAATAGAGACAGTAGATCTAGCTGGTCTGTCATAATACAATAGAGACAGTAGATCTAGCTGGTCTGTAATAATATAATAGAGACATTACATCTAGCCGATCTGTCATAATATAATAGAGACAGTAGATCTAGTTGGTCTGTCATAATATAAGAGACATTAGCTCTAGCTGGTCTGTCATAATATAATAGAGACATTAGATCTAGCTGGTCTGTCATAATATAATAGAGACAGTAGATCTAGCTGGTCTGTCATAATATAAAAGAGACAGTAGATCTAGCTGGTCTGTCATAATATAATAGAGACATTAGATCGAGCCGATCTGTCATAATATAATAGAGACAGTATATCTAGCTGGTCTGTCATAATATAATAGAGACAGTATATCTAGCTGGTCTGTCATAATATAATAGAGACATTAGATCTAGCTGGTCTGTCATAATATAACAGAGATAGTAGATCGAGCTGGTCTGTCATGTTATAAGTGAGACAGTAGATCTAGCTGGTCTGTCATAATACAATAGAGACAGTAGATCTAGCTGGTCTGTAATAATATAATAGAGACATTAGATCTAGCCGATTTGTCATAATATAATAGAGACAGTAGATCTAGCTGGTCTGTCATAATACAATAGAGACATTAGATCTAGCCGATCTGTCATAATATAATAGAGACAGTAGATCTAGCTGGTCTGTCATAATACAATAGAGACAGTAGATCTAGCTGGTCTGTCATAATACAATAGAGACAGTAGTTCTAGCTGGTCTGTCATAATACAATAGAGACAGTAGATCTAGCTGGTCTGTAATAATATAATAGAGACATTATATCTAGCCGATCTGTCATAATATAATAGAGACAGTAGATCTAGCTGGTCTGTCATAATATAATAGAGACATTAGCTCTAGCTGGTCTGTCATAATATAATAGAGACATTAGATCTAGCTGGTCTGTCATAATACAATAGAGACAGTAGTTCTAGCTGGTCTGTCATAATACAATAGAGACAGTAGATCTAGCCGGTCTGTAATAATATAATAGAGACATTATATCTAGCCGATCTGTCATAATATAATAGAGACAGTAGATCTAGCTGGTCTGTCATAATATAATAGAGACATTAGCTCTAGCTGGTCTGTCATAATATAATAGAGACATTAGATCTAGCTGGTCTGTCATAATATAATAGAGACAGAATATCTAGCTGGTCTGTCATAATATAAAAGAGACAGTAGATCTAGCTGGTCTGTCATAATATAATAGAGACATTAGATCTAGCTGGTCTGTCATAATATAATAGAGACATTAGATCTAGCTGGTCTGTCATATATAATAGAGACAGTAGATCTAGCTGGTCTGTCATAATATAATAGAGACAGTAGATCTATCTGGTCTGTCATAATATAAAAGAGACAGTAGATCTAGCTGGTCTGTCATAATATAAAAGAGACAGTAGATCTAGCTGGTCTGTCATAATATAATAGAGACATTATATCTAGCCGATCTGTCATAATATAATAGAGACAGTAGATCAAGCTGGTCTGTCATTATATTATTGAAATAGTAGATCTAGCTGGTCTGTCATAATATAATAGAAACAGTAGATCTAGCTGGTCTGTCATAATATAATAGAGACATTAGCTCTCGATGGTCTGTCATAATATAATAGAGACATTAGATCGAGCTGGTCTGTCATAATATAATAGAGACAGTAGATCTAGCTGGTCTGTAATAATATAATAGAGACATTAGATCTAGCCGATCTGTCATAATATAATAGAGACAGTAGATCTAGCTGGTCTGTCATAATACAATAGAGACAGTAGATCTAGCTGGTCTGTCATAATACAATAGAGACAGTAGTTCTAGCTGGTCTGTCATAATACAATAGAGACAGTAGATCTAGCGTGTCTGTAATAATATAATAGAGACATTAGATCTAGCCGATCTGTCATAATATAATAGAGACAGTAGATCTAGTTGGTCTGTCATAATATAATAGAGACATTAGCTCTAGCTGGTCTGTCATAATATAATAGAGACATTAGATCTAGCTGGTCTGTCATAATATAATAGAGACAGTAGATCTAGCTGGTCTGTCATAATATAATAGAGACAGTAGATCTAGCTGGTCTGTCATAATATAATAGAGACAGTAGATCTAGCTGGTCTGTCATAATACAATAGAGACAGTAGATCTAGCTGGTCTGTCATAATATAAAAGAGACATTAGATTGAGCCGATCTGTCATAATATAATAGAGACAGTATATCTAGCTGGTCTGTCATAATATAATAGAGACAGTATATCTAGCTGGTCTGTCAAAATATAATAGAGACAGTAGATCTAGTTGGTCTGTCATAATATAATAGAGACATTAGATCTAGCTGGTCTGTCATAATATAATAGAGACAGTAGATCTAGCTGGTCTGTCATAATATAACAGAGACAGTAGATCTAGCTGGTCTGTCATAATATAAAAGAGACAGTAGATCTAGCTGGTCTGTCATAATATAATAGAGACATTAGATCGAGCGATCTGTCATAATATAATAGAGACAGTATATCTAGCTGGTCTGTCATAATATAATAGAGACAGTATATCTACCTGGTCTGTCATAATATAATAGAGACATTAGATCTAGCTGGTCTGTCATACTATAACAGAGACAGTAGATCGAGCTGGTCTGTCATGTTATATTGAGACAGTAGATCTAGCTGGTCTGTCATAATACAATAGAGACAGTAGATCTAGCTGGTCTGTAATAATATAATAGAGACATTAGATCTAGCCGATCTGTCATAATATAATAGAGACAGTAGATCTAGCTGGTCTGTCATAATATAATAATAGCTGGTCAATAATATAATAGAGACATTAGATCTAGCTGGTCTGTAGCTGGTCTGTCATAATATAATAGAGACATTAGATCTATCTAGAGACAGTAGATCTAGCTGGTCATAATATAATAGAGACAGTAGATCTAGCTGGTCTGTCATAATATAATAGAGACATTAGATCTAGCTGGTCTGTCATAATATAATAGAGACATTAGATCAGTAGATCTAGCTGGTCTGTCATAATACAATAGAGACAGTAGTTCTAGCTGGTCTGTCATAATACAGTAATAGAGACAGTAGATCTAGCTGGTCTGTAATAATATAATAGAGACATTATATCTAGCCGATCTGTCATAATATAATAGAGACAGTAGATCTAGCTGGTCTGTCATAATATAATAGAGACATTAGCTCTAGCTGGTCTGTCATAATATAATAGAGACATTAGATCTAGCTGGTCTGTCATAATACAATAGAGACAGTAGTTCTAGCTGGTCTGTCATAATACAATAGAGACAGTAGATCTCGGTCTGTAATAATATAATAGAGACATTATATCTAGCCGATCTGTCATAATATAATAGAGACAGTAGATCTAGCTGGTCTGTCATAATATAATAGAGACATTAGCTCTAGCTGGTCTGTCATAATATAATAGAGACATTAGATCTAGCTGGTCTGTCATAATATAATAGAGACAGAATATCTAGCTGGTCTGTCATAATATAAAAGAGACAGTAGATCTAGCTGGTCTGTCATAATATAATAGAGACATTAGATCTAGCTGGTCTGTCATAATATAATAGAGACATTAGATCTAGCTGGTCTGTCATATATAATAGAGACAGTAGATCTAGCTGGTCTGTCATAATATAATAGAGACAGTAGATCTAGCTGGTCTGTCATAATATAAAAGAGACAGTAGATCTAGCTGGTCTGTCATAATATAAAAGAGACAGTAGATCTAGCTGGTCTGTCATAATATAATAGAGACATTATATCTAGCCGATCTGTCATAATATAATAGAGACAGTAGATCAAGCTGGTCTGTCATTATATTATTGAAATAGTAGATCTAGCTGGTCTGTCATAATATAATAGAAACAGTAGATCTAGCTGGTCTGTCATAATATAATAGAGACATTAGCTCTCGATGGTCTGTCATAATATAATAGAGACATTAGATCGAGCTGGTCTGTCATAATATAATAGAGACAGTAGATCTAGCTGGTCTGTAATAATATAATAGAGACATTAGATCTAGCCGATCTGTCATAATATAATAGAGACAGTAGATCTAGCTGGTCTGTCATAATACAATAGAGACAGTAGATCTAGCTGGTCTGTCATAATACAATAGAGACAGTAGTTCTAGCTGGTCTGTCATAATACAATAGAGACAGTAGATCTAGCGTGTCTGTAATAATATAATAGAGACATTAGATCTAGCCGATCTGTCATAATATAATAGAGACAGTAGATCTAGTTGGTCTGTCATAATATAATAGAGACATTAGCTCTAGCTGGTCTGTCATAATATAATAGAGACATTAGATCTAGCTGGTCTGTCATAATATAATAGAGACAGTAGATCTAGCCGGTCTGTCATAATATAATAGAGACAGTAGATCTAGCTGGTCTGTCATAATATAATAGAGACAGTAGATCTAGCTGGTCTGTCATAATACAATAGAGACAGTAGATCTAGCTGGTCTGTCATAATATAAAAGAGACATTAGATTGAGCCGATCTGTCATAATATAATAGAGACAGTATATCTAGCTGGTCTGTCATAATATAATAGAGACAGTATATCTAGCTGGTCTGTCAAAATATAATAGAGACAGTAGATCTAGTTGGTCTGTCATAATATAATAGAGACATTAGATCTAGCTGGTCTGTCATAATATAATAGAGACAGTAGATCTAGCTGGTCTGTCATAATATAACAGAGACAGTAGATCTAGCTGGTCTGTCATAATATAAAAGAGACAGTAGATCTAGCTGGTCTGTCATAATATAATAGAGACATTAGATCGAGCCGATCTGTCATAATATAATAGAGACAGTATATCTAGCTGGTCTGTCATAATATAATAGAGACAGTATATCTACCTGGTCTGTCATAATATAATAGAGACATTAGATCTAGCTGGTCTGTCATACTATAACAGAGACAGTAGATCGAGCTGGTCTGTCATGTTATAATTGAGACAGTAGATCTAGCTGGTCTGTCATAATACAATAGAGACAGTAGATCTAGCTGGTCTGTAATAATATAATAGAGACATTAGATCTAGCCGATCTGTCATAATATAATAGAGACAGTAGATCTAGCTGGTCTGTCATAATACAATAGAGACATTAGATCTAGCCGATCTGTCATAATATAATAGAGACAGTAGATCTAGCTGGTCTGTCATAATATAATAGAGACATTAGCTCTAGCTGGTCTGTCATAATATAATAGAGACATTAGATCTAGCTGGTCTGTCATAATACAATAGAGACAGTAGTTCTAGCTGGTCTGTCATAATACAATAGAGACAGTAGATCTAGCTGGTCTGTAATAATATAATAGAGACATTATATCTAGCCGATCTGTCATAATATAATAGAGACAGTAGATCTAGCTGGTCTGTCATAATATAATAGAGACATTAGCTCTAGCTGGTCTGTCATAATATAATAGAGACATTAGATCTAGCTGGTCTGTCATAATATAATAGAGACAGAATATCTAGCTGGTCTGTCATAATATAAAAGAGACAGTAGATCTAGCTGGTCTGTCATAATATAATAGAGACAGTATATCTAGCTGGTCTGTCATAATATAATAGAGACATTAGATCAAGCTGGTCTGTCATAATATAATAGAGACAGTAGATCTAGCTGGTCTGTAATAATATAATAGAGACAGTAGATCTAGCTGGTCTGTCATAATATAATAGAGACAGTAGATCTAGCTGGTCTGTCATAATACAATAGAGACAGTAGATCTAGCTGGTCTGTAATAATATAATAGAGACATTAGATCTAGCCGATCTGTCATAATATAATAGAGACAGTAGATCTAGTTGGTCTGTCATAATATAAGAGACATTAGCTCTAGCTGGTCTGTCATAATATAATAGAGACATTAGATCTAGCTGGTCTGTCATAATATAATAGAGACAGTAGATCTAGCTGGTCTGTCATAATATAAAAGAGACAGTAGATCTAGCTGGTCTGTCATAATATAATAGAGACATTAGATCGAGCCGATCTGTCATAATATAATAGAGACAGTATATCTAGCTGGTCTGTCATAATATAATAGAGACAGTATATCTAGCTGGTCTGTCATAATATAATAGAGACATTAGATCTAGCTGGTCTGTCATAATATAACAGAGACAGTAGATCGAGCTGGTCTGTCATGTTATAATTGAGACAGTAGATCTAGCTGGTCTGTCATAATACAATAGAGACAGTAGATCTAGCTGGTCTGTAATAATATAATAGAGAAATTAGATCTAGCCGATCTGTCATAATATAATAGAGACAGTAGATCTAGCTGGTCTGTCATAATACAATAGAGACATTAGATCTAGCCGATCTGTCATAATATAATAGAGACAGTAGATCTAGCTGGTCTGTCATAATACAATAGAGACAGTAGATCTAGCTGGTCTGTCATAATACAATAGAGACAGTAGTTCTAGCTGGTCTGTCATAATACAATAGAGACAGTAGATCTAGCTGGTCTGTAATAATATAATAGAGACATTATATCTAGCCGATCTGTCATAATATAATAGAGACAGTAGATCTAGCTGGTCTGTCATAATATAATAGAGACATTAGCTCTAGCTGGTCTGTCATAATATAATAGAGACATTAGATCTAGCTGGTCTGTCATAATACAATAGAGACAGTAGTTCTAGCTGGTCTGTCATAATACAATAGAGACAGTAGATCTAGCCGGTCTGTAATAATATAATAAAGACATTATATCTAGCCGATCTGTCATAATATAATAGAGACAGTAGATCTAGCTGGTCTGTCATAATATAATAGAGACATTAGCTCTAGCTGGTCTGTCATAATATAATAGAGACATTAGATCTAGCTGGTCTGTCATAATATAATAGAGACAGAATATCTAGCTGGTCTGTCATAATATAAAAGAGACAGTAGATCTAGCTGGTCTGTCATAATATAATAGAGACATTAGATCTAGCTGGTCTGTCATAATATAATAGAGACATTAGATCTAGCTGGTCTGTCATATATAATAGAGACAGTAGATCTAGCTGGTCTGTCATAATATAATAGAGACAGTAGATCTAGCTGGTCTGTCATAATATAAAAGAGACAGTAGATCTAGCTGGTCTGCCATAATATAAAAGAGACAGTAGATCTAGCTGGTCTGTCATAATATAATAGAGACATTATATCTAGCCGATCTGTCATAATATAATAGAGACAGTAGATCAAGCTGGTCTGTCATTATATTATTGAAATAGTAGATCTAGCTGGTCTGTCATAATATAATAGAAACAGTAGATCTAGCTGGTCTGTCATAATATAATAGAGACATTAGCTCTCGATGGTCTGTCATAATATAATAGAGACATTAGATCGAGCTGGTCTGTCATAATATAATAGAGACAGTAGATCTAGCTGGTCTGTAATAATATAATAGAGACATTAGATCTAGCCGATCTGTCATAATATAATAGAGACAGTAGATCTAGCTGGTCTGTCATAATACAATAGAGACAGTAGATCTAGCTGGTCTGTCATAATACAATAGAGACAGTAGATCTAGCGTGTCTGTAATAATATAATAGAGACATTAGATCTAGCCGATCTGTCATAATATAATAGAGACAGTAGATCTAGTTGGTCTGTCATAATATAATAGAGACATTAGCTCTAGCTGGTCTGTCATAATATAATAGAGACATTAGATCTAGCTGGTCTGTCATAATATAATAGAGACAGTAGATCTAGCCGGTCTGTCATAATATAATAGAGACAGTAGATCTAGCTGGTCTGTCATAATATAATAGAGACAGTAGATCTAGCTGGTCTGTCATAATACAATAGAGACAGTAGATCTAGCTGGTCTGTCATAATATAAAAGAGACAGTAGATCTAGCTGGTCTGTCATAATATAATAGAGACATTAGATTGAGCCGATCTGTCATAATATAATAGAGACAGTATATCTAGCTGGTCTGTCATAATATAATAGAGACAGTATATCTAGCTGGTCTGTCAAAATATAATAGAGACAGTAGATCTAGTTGGTCTGTCATAATATAATAGAGACATTAGCTCTAGCTGGTCTGTCATAATATAATAGAGACAGTAGATCTAGCTGGTCTGTCATAATATAATAGAGACAGTAGATCTAGCTGGTCTGTCATAATATAAAAGAGACAATAGATCTAGCTGGTCTGTCATAATATAATAGCGACATTAGATCTAGCCGGTCTGTCATAATATAATAGAGACAGTATATCTAGCTGGTATGTCATTATATTATAGAAATAGTAGATCTAGCTGGTCTGTCATAATAAAATAGAAACAGTAGATCTAGCTGGTCTGTAATAATATAATAGAGACAGGAGATCTCGCTGGTCTGTCATAATATAAAAGAGACAGTAGATCTAGCTGGTCTGTCATAATATAATAGAGACAGTAGATCTAGCTGGTCTGTCATAATATAATAGAGACAGTATATCTAGCTGGTCTGTCATAATATAATAGAGACAGTAGTTCTAGATGGTCTGTCATAATACAATAGAGACAGTAGATCTAGCTGGTCTGTAATAATATAATAGAGACATTAGAACTAGCCGATCTGTCATAATATAATAGAGACAGTATATCTAGCTGGTCTGTCATAATATAATAGAGACAGTATATCTAGCTGGTCTGTCATAATATAATAGAGACATTAGATCTAGCTGGTCTGTCATACTACAACAGAGACAGTAGATCGAGCTGGTCTGTCATGTTATAATTGAGACAGTAGATCTAGCTGGTCTGTCATAATACAATAGAGACAGTAGATCTAGCTGGTCTGTAATAATATAATAGAGACATTAGATCTAGCCGATCTGTCATAATATAATAGAGACAGTAGATCTAGCTGGTCTGTCATAATACAATAGAGACATTAGATCTAGCCGATCTGTCATAATATAATAGAGACAGTAGATCTAGCTGGTCTGTCATAATATAATAGAGACATTAGCTCTAGCTGGTCTGTCATAATATAATAGAGACATTAGATCTAGCTGGTCTGTCATAATACAATAGAGACAGTAGTTCTAGCTGGTCTGTCATAATACAATAGAGACAGTAGATCTAGCTGGTCTGTAATAATATCATAGAGACATTAGAACTAGCCGATCTGTCATAATATAATAGAGACAGTAGATCTAGCTGGTCTGTCATAATATAATAGAGACATTAGCTCTAGCTGGTCTGTCATAATATAATAGAGACATTAGATCTAGCTGGTCTGTCATAATATAATAGAGACAGAATATCTAGCTGGTCTGTCATAATATAAAAGAGACAGTAGATCTAGCTGATCTGTCATAATATAATAGATACAGCTGGTCTGTCATAATATAATCTAGCTGGTCTGTCATAATATAATAGAGACAGTAGATCTAGTTGGTCTGTCATAATATAATAGAGACATTAGCTCTAACTGGTCTGTCATAATATAATATAGATCTAGCTGGTCTGTCATAATATAATAGAGAATAGTCATAATATAATAGAGACAGTAGATCTAGCTGGTCTGTCATAATATAATAGAGACAGTAGATCTAGCTGGTCTGTCATAATATAATAGAGACATTAGATCTAGAGACATTAGCTCTAGCTGGTCTGTCATAATATAATAGAGACAGTAGATCTAGCTGGTCTGTCATAATATAATAGAGACAGCTGGTCTGTCATAATATAGATCTAGCTGGTCTGTCATAATATAATAGAGACAGTAGATCTAGCTGGTCTGTCATAGATATAATCTGAGACAGTAGATCTAGCTGGTCTGTCATAATATAATAGAGACATTAGATCTAGCTGGTCTGTCATAATATAATAGAGACAGTAGATCTAGCTGGTCTGTCATAATATAATAGAGACAGTAGATCTAGCTGGTCTGTCATAATATAAAAGAGACAGTAGATCTAGCTGGTCTGTCATAATATAATATAATAGAGACAGTATATCTAGCTGGTCTGTCATAATATAATAGAGAGTATATCTAGCTGGTCTGTCAAAATATAATAGACAGTAGATCTAGCTGGTCTGTCATAATATAATAGAGACATTAGCTCTAGCTGGTCTGTCATAATACAATAGAGACATTAGATCTAGCTGGTCTGTCATAATATAATAGAGACAGTAGATCTAGCTGGTCTGTCATAATATAATAGAGACAGTAGATCTAGCTGGTCTGTCATAATACAATAGAGACAGTAGATCTAGCTGGTCTGTCATAATACAATAGAGACAGTAGTTCTAGCTGGTCTGTCATAATACAATAGAGACAGTAGATCTCGCTGGTCTGTCATTATATTATATAAATAGTAGATCTAGCTGGTCTGTCATAATAAAATAGAAACAGTAGATCTAGCTGGTCTGTCATAATATAATAGAGACAGGAGATCTCGCTGGTCTGTCATAATATAAAAGAGACAGTAGATCTAGCTGGTCTGTCATAATATAATAGAGACAGTAGAGCTAGCTGGTCTGTCATTATATAATAGAGACAGTATATCTAGCTGGTCTGTCATAATATAATAGAGACAGTAGTTCTAGATGGTCTGTCATAATACAATAGAGACAGTAGATCTAGCTGGTCTGTAATAATATAATAGAGACATTAGAACTAGCCGATCTGTCATAATATAATAGAGAGAGTAGATCTAGCTGGTCTGTCATAATATAAGAGACATTAGCTCTATCTGGTCTGTCATAATATAATAGAGACATTAGATCTAGCTGGTCTGTCATAATATAATAGAGACAGTAGATCTAGCTGGTCTGTCATAATATAACAGAGACAGTAGATCTAGCTGGTCTGTCATAATATAAAAGAGACAGTAGATCTAGCTGGTCTGTCATAATATAATAGAGACATTAGATCGAGCCGATCTGTCATAATATAATAGAGACAGTATATCTAGCTGGTCTGTCAAAATATAATAGAGACAGTATATCTAGCTGGTCTGTCATAATATAATAGAGACATTAGATCTAGCTGGTCTGTCATACTATAACAGAGACAGTAGATCGAGCTGGTCTGTCATGTTATAATTGAGACAGTAGATCTAGCTGGTCTGTCATAATACAATAGAGACAGTAGATCTAGCTGGTCTGTAATAATATAATAGAGACATTAGATCTAGCCGATCTGTCATAATATAATAGAGACAGTAGATCTAGCTGGTCTGTCATAATACAATAGAGACATTAGATCTAGCCGATCTGTCATAATATAATAGAGACAGTAGATCTAGCTGGTCTGTCATAATATAATAGAGACATTAGCTCTAGCTGGTCTGTCATAATATAATAGAGACATTAGATCTAGCTGGTCTGTCATAATACAATAGAGACAGTAGTTCTAGCTGGTCTGTCATAATACAATAGAGACAGTAGATCTAGCTGGTCTGTCATAATACAATAGAGACATTAGATCTAGCCGATCTGTCATAATATAATAGAGACAGTAGATCTAGGTGGTCTGTCATAATATAATAGAGACATTAGCTCTAGCTGGTCTGTCATAATATAATAGAGACATTAGATCTAGCTGGTCTGTCATAATATAATAGAGACAGAATATCTAGCTGGTCTGTCATAATATAAAAGAGACAGTAGATCTAGCTGGTCTGTCATAATATAATAGAGACAGTATATCTAGCTGGTCTGTCATAATATAATAGAGACATTAGATCTAGCTGGTCTGTCATAATATAATAGAGACAGTAGATCTAGCTGGTCTGTCATAATATAATAGAGACATTATATCTAGCCGATCTGTCATAATATAATAGAGACAGTAGATCAAGCTGGTCTGTCATTATATTATTGAAATAGTAGATCTAGCTGGTCTGTCATAATATAATAGAAACAGTAGATCTAGCTGGTCTGTCATAATATAATAGAGACATTAGCTCTCGATGGTCTGTCATAATATAATAGAGCCATTAGATCGAGCTGGTCTGTAATAATATAATAGAGACATTAGATCTAGCCAATCTGTCATAATATAATAGAGACATTAGATCTAGCTGGTCTGTCATAATACAATAGAGACAGTAGATCTAGCTGGTCTGTCATAATACAATAGAGACAGTAGTTCTAGCTGGTCTGTCATAATACAATAGAGACAGTAGATCTAGCTGGTCTGTAATAATATAATAGAGACATTAGATCTAGCCGGTCTGTCATAATATAATAGAGACAGTAGATCTAGCTGGTCTGTCATAATATAATAGAGACATTAGATCTAGCTGGTCTGTCATAATATAATAGAGACAGTAGATCTAGCTGTTCTGTCATAATATAATAGAGACAGTAGATCTAGCTGGTCTGTCATAATACAAAAGAGACAGTAGATCTAGCTGGTCTGTCATAATATAATAGAGACATTAGATTGAGCCGATCTGTCATAATATAATAGAGACAGTATATCTAGCTGGTATGTCATTATATAATAGAGACAATATATCTAGCTGGTCTGTCATAATATAATAGAGACATTAGATCTAGCTGGTCTGTCATAATATAATAGAGACAGTAGATCTAGCTGTTCTGTCATAATATAATAGAGACAGTAGATCTAGCTGGTCTGTCATAATACAAAAGAGACAGTAGATCTAGCTGGTCTGTCATAATATAATAGAGACATTAGATTGAGCCGATCTGTCATAATATAATAGAGACAGTATATCTAGCTGGTATGTCATTATATAATAGAGACAGTATATCTAGCTGGTCTGTCATAATATAATAGAGACATTAGATCTAGCTGGTATGTCATAATATAATAGAGACAGTATATCTAGCTGGTCTGTCATAATATAATAGAGACATTAGATCTAGCTGGTCTGTCATAATATAATAGAGACAGTAGATCTAGCTGGTCTGTAATAATATAATAGAGACAGTAGATCTAGCTGGTCTGTCATAATATAATAGAGACATTAGATCTAGCTGGTCTGTCATAATATAACAGAGACAGTAGATCGAGCTGGTCTGTCATGTTATAATTGAGACAGTAGATCTAGCTGGTCTGTCATAATACAATAGAGACAGTAGATCTAGCTGGTCTGTAATAATATAATAGAGACATTAGAACTAGCCGATCTGTCATAATATAATAGAGACAGTAGATCTAGCTGGTCTGTCATAATATAAGAGACATTAGCTCTAGCTGGTCTGTCATAATATAATAGAGACATTAGATCTAGCTGGTCTGTCATAATATAATAGAGACAGTAGATCTAGCTGGTCTGTCATAATATAACAGAGACAGTAGATCTAGCTGGTCTGTCATAATATAAAAGAGACAGTAGATCTAGCTGGTCTGTCATAATATAATAGAGACATTAGATCGAGCCGATCTGTCATAATATAATAGAGACAGTATATCTAGCTGGTCTGTCATAATATAATAGAGACAGTATATCTAGCTGGTCTGTCATAATATAATAGAGACATTTGATCTAGCTGGTCTGTCATACTATAACAGAGACAGTAGATCGAGCTGGTCTGTCATGTTATAATTGAGACAGTAGATCTAGCTGGTCTGTCATAATACAATAGAGACAGTAGATCTAGCTGGTCTGTAATAATATAATAGAAACATTAGATCTAGCCGATCTGTCATAATATAATAGAGACAGTAGATCTAGCTGGTCTGTCATAATACAATAGAGACATTAGATCTAGCCGATCTGTCATAATATAATAGAGACAGTAGATCTAGCTGGTCTGTCATAATATAATAGAGACATTAGCTCTAGCTGGTCTGTCATAATATAATAGAGACATTAGATCTAGCTGGTCTGTCATAATACAATAGAGACAGTAGTTCTAGCTGGTCTGTCATAATACAATAGAGACAGTAGATCTAGCTGGTCTGTAATAATATAATAGAGACATTATATCTAGCCGATCTGTCATAATATAATAGAGACAGTAGATCTAGCTGGTCTGTCATAATATAATAGAGACATTAGCTCTAGCTGGTCTGTCATAATATAATAGAGACATTAGATCTAGCTGGTCTGTCATAATATAATAGAGACAGAATATCTAGCTGGTCTGTCATAATATAAAAGAGACAGTAGATCTAGCTGGTCTGTCATAATATAATAGAGACAGTATATCTAGCTGGTCTGTCATAATATAATAGAGACATTAGATCTAGCTGGTCTGTCATAATATAATAGAGACAGTAGATCTAGCTGGTCTGTAATAATATAATAGAGACAGTAGATCTAGCTGGTCTGTCATAATATAATAGAGACAGTAGATCTAGCTGGTCTGTCATAATACAATAGAGACAGTAGATCTAGCTGGTCTGTCATAATACAAAAGAGACAGTAGATCTAGCTGGTCTGTCATAATATAATAGAGACATTAGATTGAGCCGATCTGTCATAATATAATAGAGACAGTATATCTAGCTGGTATGTCATTATATAATAGAGACAGTATATCTAGCTGGTCTGTCATAATATAATAGAGACATTAGATCTAGCTGGTATGTCATAATATAATAGAGACAGTATATCTAGCTGGTCTGTCATAATATAATAGAGACATTAGATCTAGCTGGTCTGTCATAATATAATAGAGACAGTAGATCTAGCTGGTCTGTAATAATATAATAGAGACAGTAGATCTAGCTGGTCTGTCATAATATAATAGAGACATTAGATCTAGCTGGTCTGTCATAATATAACAGAGACAGTAGATCGAGCTGGTCTGTCATGTTATAATTGAGACAGTAGATCTAGCTGGTCTGTCATAATACAATAGAGACAGTAGATCTAGCTGGTCTGTAATAATATAATAGAGACATTAGAACTAGCCGATCTGTCATAATATAATAGAGACAGTAGATCTAGCTGGTCTGTCATAATATAAGAGACATTAGCTCTAGCTGGTCTGTCATAATATAATAGAGACATTAGATCTAGCTGGTCTGTCATAATATAATAGAGACAGTAGATCTAGCTGGTCTGTCATAATATAACAGAGACAGTAGATCTAGCTGGTCTGTCATAATATAAAAGAGACAGTAGATCTAGCTGGTCTGTCATAATATAATAGAGACATTAGATCGAGCCGATCTGTCATAATATAATAGAGACAGTATATCTAGCTGGTCTGTCATAATATAATAGAGACAGTATATCTAGCTGGTCTGTCATAATATAATAGAGACATTTGATCTAGCTGGTCTGTCATACTATAACAGAGACAGTAGATCGAGCTGGTCTGTCATGTTATAATTGAGACAGTAGATCTAGCTGGTCTGTCATAATACAATAGAGACAGTAGATCTAGCTGGTCTGTAATAATATAATAGAAACATTAGATCTAGCCGATCTGTCATAATATAATAGAGACAGTAGATCTAGCTGGTCTGTCATAATACAATAGAGACATTAGATCTAGCCGATCTGTCATAATATAATAGAGACAGTAGATCTAGCTGGTCTGTCATAATATAATAGAGACATTAGCTCTAGCTGGTCTGTCATAATATAATAGAGACATTAGATCTAGCTGGTCTGTCATAATACAATAGAGACAGTAGTTCTAGCTGGTCTGTCATAATACAATAGAGACAGTAGATCTAGCTGGTCTGTAATAATATAATAGAGACATTATATCTAGCCGATCTGTCATAATATAATAGAGACAGTAGATCTAGCTGGTCTGTCATAATATAATAGAGACATTAGCTCTAGCTGGTCTGTCATAATATAATAGAGACATTAGATCTAGCTGGTCTGTCATAATATAATAGAGACAGAATATCTAGCTGGTCTGTCATAATATAAAAGAGACAGTAGATCTAGCTGGTCTGTCATAATATAATAGAGACAGTATATCTAGCTGGTCTGTCATAATATAATAGAGACATTAGATCTAGCTGGTCTGTCATAATATAATAGAGACAGTAGATCTAGCTGGTCTGTAATAATATAATAGAGACAGTAGATCTAGCTGGTCTGTCATAATATAATAGAGACAGTAGATCTAGCTGGTCTGTCATAATACAATAGAGACAGTAGATCTAGCGGGTCTGTAATAATATAATAGAGACATTAGATCTAGCCGATCTGTCATAATATAATAGAGACAGTAGATCTAGCTGGTCTGTCATAATATAAGAGACATTAGCTCTAGCTGGTCTGTCATAATATAATAGAGACATTAGATCTAGCTGGTCTGTCATAATATAATAGAGACTGTAGATCTAGCTGGTCTGTCATAATATAATAGAGACTGTAGATCTAGCTGGTCTGTCATAATATAAAAGAGACAGTAGATCTAGCTGGTCTGTCATAATATAATAGTGACATTAGATCGAGCCGATCTGTCATAATATAATAGAGACAGTATATCTAGCTGGTCTGTCATAATATAATAGAGACAGTATATCTAGCTGGTCTGTCATAATATAATAGAGACATTAGATCTAGCTGGTCTGTCATAATATAACAGAGACAGTAGATCGAGCTGGTCTGTCATGTTATAATTGAGACAGTAGATCTAGCTGGTCTGTCATAATACAATAGAGACAGTAGATCTAGCTGGTCTGTAATAATATAATAGAGACATTAGATCTAGCCGATCTGTCATAATATAATAGAGACAGTAGATCTAGCTGGTCTGTCATAATACAATAGAGACATTAGATCTAGCCGATCTGTCATAATATAATAGAGACAGTAGATCTAGCTGGTCTGTCATAATACAATAGAGACAGTAGATCTAGCTGGTCTGTCATAATACAATAGAGACAGTAGTTCTAGCTGGTCTGTCATAATACAATAGAGACAGTAGATCTAGCTGGTCTGTAATAATATAATAGAGACATTATATCTAGCCGATCTGTCATAATATAATAGAGACAGTAGATCTAGCTGGTCTGTCATAATATAATAGAGACATTAGCTCTAGCTGGTCTGTCATAATATAATAGAGACATTAGATCTAGCTGGTCTGTCATAATACAATAGAGACAGTAGTTCTAGCTGGTCTGTCATAATACAATAGAGACAGTAGATCTAGCCGGTCTGTAATAATATAATAGAGACATTATATCTAGCCGATCTGTCATAATATAATAGAGACAGTAGATCTAGCTGGTCTGTCATAATATAATAGAGACATTAGCTCTAGCTGGTCTGTCATAATATAATAGAGACATTAGATCTAGCTGGTCTGTCATAATATAATAGAGACAGAATATCTAGCTGGTCTGTCATAATATAAAAGAGACAGTAGATCTAGCTGGTCTGTCATAATATAATAGAGACATTAGATCTAGCTGGTCTGTCATAATATAATAGAGACATTAGATCTAGCTGGTCTGTCATATATAATAGAGACAGTAGATCTAGCTGGTCTGTCATAATATAATAGAGACAGTAGATCTAGCTGGTCTGTCATAATATAAAAGAGACAGTAGATCTAGCTGGTCTGTCATAATATAAAAGAGACAGTAGATCTAGCTGGTCTGTCATAATATAATAGACATTATATCTAGCCGATCTGTCATAATATAATAGAGACAGTAGATCAAGCTGGTCTGTCATTATATTATTGAAATAGTAGATCTAGCTGGTCTGTCATTATAATATAATAGAGACAGTAGATCTAGCTGGTCTGTCATAATATAATAGAGACAGTAGATCTAGCTGGTCTGTCATAATATAATAGAGACAGTAGATCTAGCTGGTCTGTCATAATATAATAGAGACAGTAGATCTAGCTGGTCTGTCATAATACAATAGAGACATTAGATCTAGCCGATCTGTCATAATATAATAGAGACAGTAGAGCTGGTCTGTCATAATATAACAGAGACAGCTGGTCTGTAGATCAATAGAGAGCTGGTCTGTCATAATATAATAGAGACAGTAGATCTAGCTGGTCTGTCATAATATAATAGAGACATTAGCTCTAGCTGGTCTGTCATAATATAATAGAGACATTAGATCTAGCTGGTCTGTCATAATATAATAGAGACAGTAGATCTAGCTGGTCTGTCATAATATAATAGAGACAGTAGATCTAGCTGGTCTGTCATAATATAATAGAGACAGTAGATCTAGCTGGTCTGCTGGTCTGTCATAATATAATAGAGACATTAGATCTAGCTGGTCTGTCATAATATAATAGAGACATTAGAGCTGGTCTGTCATAATATAATAGAGACAGTAGATCTAGCTGGTCTGTCATCTAATATAATAGAGACAGTAGATCTAGCTGGTCTGTCATAATACAATAGAGACAGTAGATCTAGCTGGTCTGTCATAATACAATAGAGACAGTAGATCTAGCTGGTCTGTCATAATATAATAGAGACATTAGATCTAGCTGGTCTGTCATAATATAATAGAGACATTAGATCTAGCTGGTCTGTCATAATATAATAGAGACAGTAGATCTAGCTGGTCTGTCATAATATAATAGAGACATTAGCTCTAACTGGTCTGTCAAAATATAATAGAGACATTAGATCTAGCTGGTCTGTCATAATACAATAGAGACAGTAGTTCTAGCTGGTCTGTCATAATACAATAGAGACAGTAGATCTAGCCGGTCTGTAATAATATAATAGAGACATTATATCTAGCCGATCTGTCATAATATAATAGAGACAGTAGATCTAGCTGGTCTGTCATAATATAATAGAGACATTAGCTCTAGCTGGTCTGTCATAATATAATAGAGACATTAGATCTAGCTGGTCTGTCATAATATAATAGAGACAGAATATCTAGCTGGTCTGTCATAATATAAAAGAGACAGTAGATCTAGCTGGTCTGTCATAATATAATAGAGACATTAGATCTAGCTGGTCTGTCATAATATAATAGAGACATTAGATCTAGCTGGTCTGTCATATATAATAGAGACAGTAGATCTAGCTGGTCTGTCATAATATAATAGAGACAGTAGATCTAGCTGGTCTGTCATAATATAAAAGAGACAGTAGATCTAGCTGGTCTGTCATAATATAAAAGAGACAGTAGATCTAGCTGGTCTGTCATAATATAATAGAGACATTATATCTAGCCGATCTGTCATAATATAATAGAGACAGTAGATCAAGCTGGTCTGTCATTATATTATTGAAATAGTAGATCTAGCTGGTCTGTCATAATATAATAGAAACAGTAGATCTAGCTGGTCTGTCATAATATAATAGAGACATTAGCTCTCGATGGTCTGTCATAATATAATAGAGACATTAGATCGAGCTGGTCTGTCATAATATAATAGAGACAGTAGATCTAGCTGGTCTGTAATAATATAATAGAGACATTAGATCTAGCCGATCTGTCATAATATAATAGAGACAGTAGATCTAGCTGGTCTGTCATAATACAATAGAGACAGTAGATCTAGCTGGTCTGTCATAATACAATAGAGACAGTAGTTCTAGCTGGTCTGTCATAATACAATAGAGACAGTAGATCTAGCGTGTCTGTAATAATATAATAGAGACATTAGATCTAGCCCATCTGTCATAATATAATAGAGACAGTAGATCTAGTTGGTCTGTCATAATATAATAGAGACATTAGCTCTAGCTGGTCTGTCATAATATAATAGAGACATTAGATCTAGCTGGTCTGTCATAATATAATAGAGACAGTAGATCTAGCCGGTCTGTCATAATATAATAGAGACAGTAGATCTAGCTGGTCTGTCATAATATAATAGAGACAGTAGATCTAGCTGGTCTGTCATAATACAATAGAGACAGTAGATCTAGCTGGTCTGTCATAATATAAAAGAGACATTAGATTGAGCCGATCTGTCATAATATAATAGAGACAGTATATCTAGCTGGTCTGTCATAATATAATAGAGACAGTATATCTAGCTGGTCTGTCAAAATATAATAGAGACAGTAGATCTAGTTTGTCTGTCATAATATAATAGAGACATTAGATCTAGCTGGTCTGTCATAATATAATAGAGACAGTAGATCTAGCTGGTCTGTCATAATATAACAGAGACAGTAGATCTAGCTGGTCTGTCATAATATAAAAGAGACAGTAGATCTAGCTGGTCTGTCATAATATAATAGAGACATTAGATCGAGCCGATCTGTCATAATATAATAGAGACAGTATATCTAGCTGGTCTGTCATAATATAATAGAGACAGTATATCTACCTGGTCTGTCATAATATAATAGAGACATTAGATCTAGCTGGTCTGTCATACTATAACAGAGACAGTAGATCGAGCTGGTCTGTCATGTTATAATTGAGACAGTAGATCTAGCAGGTCTGTCATAATAGAATAGAGACAGTAGATCTAGCTGGTCTGTAATAATATAATAGAGACATTAGATCTAGCCGATCTGTCATAATATAATAGAGACAGTAGATCTAGCTGGTCTGTCATAATACAATAGAGACATTAGATCTAGCCGATCTGTCATAATATAATAGAGACAGTAGATCTAGCTGGTCTGTCATAATATAATAGAGACATTAGCTCTAGCTGGTCTGTCATAATATAATAGAGACATTAGATCTAGCTGGTCTGTCATAATACAATAGAGACAGTAGTTCTAGCTGGTCTGTCATAATACAATAGAGACAGTAGATCTAGCTGGTCTGTAATAATATAATAGAGACATTATATCTAGCCGATCTGTCATAATATAATAGAGACAGTAGATCTAGCTGGTCTGTCATAATATAATAGAGACATTAGCTCTAGCTGGTCTGTCATAATATAATAGAGACATTAGATCTAGCTGGTCTGTCATAATATAATAGAGACAGAATATCTAGCTGGTCTGTCATAATATAAAAGAGACAGTAGATCTAGCTGGTCTGTCATAATATAATAGAGACAGTATATCTAGCTGGTCTGTCATAATATAATAGAGACATTAGATCTAGCTGGTCTGTCATAATATAATAGAGACAGTAGATCTAGTTGGTCTGTAATAATATAATAGAGACAGTAGATCTAGCTGGTCTGTCATAATATAATAGAGACAGTAGATCTAGCTGGTCTGTCATAATACAATAGAGACAGTAGATCTAGCTGGTCTGTAATAATATAATAGAGACATTAGATCTAGCCGATCTGTCATAATATAATAGAGACAGTAGATCTAGTTGGTCTGTCATAATATAAGAGACATTAGCTCTAGCTGGTCTGTCATAATATAATAGAGACATTAGATCTAGCTGGTCTGTCATAATATAATAGAGACAGTAGATCTAGCTGGTCTGTCATAATATAAAAGAGACAGTAGATCTAGCTGGTCTGTCATAATATAATAGAGACATTAGATCGAGCCGATCTGTCATAATATAATAGAGACAGTATATCTAGCTGGTCTGTCATAATATAATAGAGACAGTATATCTAGCTGGTCTGTCATAATATAATAGAGACATTAGATCTAGCTGGTCTGTCATAATATAACAGAGACAGTAGATCGAGCTGGTCTGTCATGTTATAATTGAGACAGTAGATCTAGCTGGTCTGTCATAATACAATAGAGACAGTAGATCTAGCTGGTCTGTAATAATATAATAGAGAAATTAGATCTAGCCGATCTGTCATAATATAATAGAGACAGTAGATCTAGCTGGTCTGTCATAATACAATAGAGACATTAGATCTAGCCGATCTGTCATAATATAATAGAGACAGTAGATCTAGCTGGTCTGTCATAATACAATAGAGACAGTAGATCTAGCTGGTCTGTCATAATACAATAGAGACAGTAGTTCTAGCTGGTCTGTCATAATACAATAGAGACAGTAGATCTAGCTGGTCTGTAATAATATAATAGAGACATTATATCTAGCCGATCTGTCATAATATAATAGAGACAGTAGATCTAGCTGGTCTGTCATAATATAATAGAGACATTAGCTCTAGCTGGTCTGTCATAATATAATAGAGACATTAGATCTAGCTGGTCAGTCATAATACAATAGAGACAGTAGTTCTAGCTGGTCTGTCATAATACAATAGAGACAGTAGATCTAGCCGGTCTGTAATAATATAATAAAGACATTATATCTAGCCGATCTGTCATAATATAATAGAGACAGTAGATCTAGCTGGTCTGTCATAATATAATAGAGACATTAGCTCTAGCTGGTCTGTCATAATATAATAGAGACATTAGATCTAGCTGGTCTGTCATAATATAATAGAGACAGAATATCTAGCTGGTCTGTCATAATATAAAAGAGACAGTAGATCTAGCTGGTCTGTCATAATATAATAGAGATATTAGATCTAGCTGGTCTGTCATAATATAATAGAGACATTAGATCTAGCTGGTCTGTCATATATAATAGAGACAGTAGATCTAGCTGGTCTGTCATAATATAATAGAGACAGTAGATCTAGCTGGTCTGTCATAATATAAAAGAGACAGTAGATCTAGCTGGTCTGTCATAATATAAAAGAGACAGTAGATCTAGCTGGTCTGTCATAATATAATAGAGACATTATATCTAGCCGATCTGTCATAATATAATAGAGACAGTAGATCAAGCTGGTCTGTCATTATATTATTGAAATAGTAGATCTAGCTGGTCTGTCATAATATAATAGAAACAGTAGATCTAGCTGGTCTGTCATAATATAATAGAGACATTAGCTCTCGATGGTCTGTCATAATATAATAGAGACATTAGATCGAGCTGGTCTGTCATAATATAATAGAGACAGTAGATCTAGCTGGTCTGTAATAATATAATAGAGACATTAGATCTAGCCGATCTGTCATAATATAATAGAGACAGTAGATCTAGCTGGTCTGTCATAATACAATAGAGACAGTAGATCTAGCTGGTCTGTCATAATACAATAGAGACAGTAGATCTAGCGTGTCTGTAATAATATAATAGAGACATTAGATCTAGCCGATCTGTCATAATATAATAGAGACAGTAGATCTAGTTGGTCTGTCATAATATAATAGAGACATTAGCTCTAGCTGGTCTGTCATAATATAATAGAGACATTAGATCTAGCTGGTCTGTCATAATATAATAGAGACAGTAGATCTAGCCGGTCTGTCATAATATAATAGAGACAGTAGATCTAGCTGGTCTGTCATAATATAATAGAGACAGTAGATCTAGCTGGTCTGTCATAATACAATAGAGACAGTAGATCTAGCTGGTCTGTCATAATATAAAAGAGACAGTAGATCTAGCTGGTCTGTCATAATATAATAGAGACATTAGATTGAGCCGATCTGTCATAATATAATAGAGACAGTATATCTAGCTGGTCTGTCATAATATAATAGAGACAGTATATCTAGCTGGTCTGTCAAAATATAATAGAGACAGTAGATCTAGTTGGTCTGTCATAATATAATAGAGACATTAGCTCTAGCTGGTCTGTCATAATATAATAGAGACATTAGATCTAGCTGGTCTGTCATAATATAATAGAGACAGTAGATCTAGCTGGTCTGTCATAATATAATAGAGACAGTAGATCTAGCTGGTCTGTCATAATATAAAAGAGACATTAGATCTAGCTGGTCTGTCATAATATAATAGCGACATTAGATCTAGCCGGTCTGTCATAATATAATAGAGACAGTATATCTAGCTGGTATGTCATTATATTATAGAAATAGTAGATCTAGCTGGTCTGTCATAATAAAATAGAAACAGTAGATCTAGCTGGTCTGTCATAATATAATAGAGACAGGAGATCTCGCTGGTCTGTCATAATATAAAAGAGACAGTAGATCTAGCTGGTCTGTCATAATATAATAGAGACAGTAGATCTAGCTGGTCTGTCATAATATAATAGAGACAGTATATCTAGCTGGTCTGTCATAATATAATAGAGACAGTAGTTCTAGATGGTCTGTCATAATACAATAGAGACAGTAGATCTAGCTGGTCTGTAATAATATAATAGAGACATTAGAACTAGCCGATCTGTCATAATATAATAGAGACAGTATATCTAGCTGGTCTGTCATAATATAATAGAGACAGTATATCTAGCTGGTCTGTCATAATATAATAGAGACATTAGATCTAGCTGGTCTGTCATACTATAACAGAGACAGTAGATCGAGCTGGTCTGTCATGTTATAATTGAGACAGTAGATCTAGCTGGTCTGTCATAATACAATAGAGACAGTAGATCTAGCTGGTCTGTAATAATATAATAGAGACATTAGATCTAGCCGATCTGTCATAATGTAATAGAGACAGTAGATCTAGCTGGTCTGTCATAATACAATAGAGACATTAGATCTAGCCGATCTGTCATAATATAATAGAGACAGTAGATCTAGCTGGTCTGTCATAATACAATAGAGACAGTAGTTCTAGCTGGTCTGTCATAATACAATAGAGACAGTAGATCTAGCTGGTCTGTAATAATACAATAGAGACAGTAGTTCTAGCTGGTCTGTCATAATACAATAGAGACAGTAGATCTAGCTGGTCTGTAATAATATAATAGAGACATTAGAACTAGCCGATCTGTCATAATATAATAGAGACAGTAGATCTAGCTGGTCTGTCATAATATAATAGAGACATTAGCTCTAGCTGGTCTGTCATAATATAATAGAGACATTAGATCTAGCTGGTCTGTCATAATATAATAGAGACACAATAGATCTAGCTGGTCTGTCATAATATAATAGAGACAGTAGATCTAGCTGGTCTGTCATAATATAATAGAGACAGTAGATCTAGCTGGTCTGTCATAATATAATAGAGACAGTAGATCTAGCTGGTCTGTCATAATATAATAGAGACATAATCTAGCTGGTCTGTCATAATATAATAGAGACAGTAGATCTAGCTGGTCTGTCATAATATAATAGAGACATTAGATCTAGCTGGTCTGTCATAATATAATAGAGACATTAGATCTAGCTGGTCTGTCATAATATAATAGAGACAGTAGATCTAGCTGGTCTGTCATAATATAATAGAGACAGTAATAGCTGGTCTGTCATAATATAAAGAGACAGTAGATCTAGCTGTCTGTCTAGAGACAGTAGATCTAGCTGGTCTGTCATAATATAATAGAGACATTATATCTAGCTGGTCTGTCATAATATAATAGAGACAGTAGATCTAGCTGGTCTGTCATAATATAATAGAGACAGTAGATCTAGCTGGTCTGTCATAATACAATAGAGACAGTAGATCTAGCTGGTCTGTCATAATATAATAGAGACATTAGATCTAGCTGATCTGTCATAATATAATAGAGACAGTAGATCTAGCTGGTCTGTAATAATACAATAGAGACAGTAGATCTAGCCGATCTGTCATAATACAATAGAGACAGTAGTTCTAGCTGGTCTGTCATAATACAATAGAGACAGTAGATCTAGCTGGTCTGTAATAATATAATAGAGACATTATATCTAGCCGATCTGTCATAATATAATAGAGACAGTAGATCTAGCTGGTCTGTCATAATATAATAGAGACATTAGCTCTAGCTGGTCTGTCATAATATAATAGAGACATTAGATCTAGCTGGTCTGTCATAATACAATAGAGACAGTAGTTCTAGCTGGTCTGTCATAATACAATAGAGACAGTAGATCTAGCCGGTCTGTAATAATATAATAAAGACATTATATCTAGCCGATCTGTCATAATATAATAGAGACAGTAGATCTAGCTGGTCTGTCATAATATAATAGAGACATTAGCTCTAGCTGGTCTGTCATAATATAATAGAGACATTAGATCTAGCTGGTCTGTCATAATATAATAGAGACAGAATATCTAGCTGGTCTGTCATAATATAAAAGAGACAGTAGATCTAGCTGGTCTGTCATAATATAATAGAGACATTAGATCTAGCTGGTCTGTCATAATATAATAGAGACATTAGATCTAGCTGGTCTGTCATATATAATAGAGACAGTAGATCTAGCTGGTCTGTCATAATATAATAGAGACAGTAGATCTAGCTGGTCTGTCATAATATAAAAGATACAGTAGATCTAGCTGGTCTGTCATAATATAAAAGAGACAGTAGATCTAGCTGGTCTGTCATAATATAATAGAGACATTATATCTAGCCGATCTGTCATAATATAATAGAGACAGTAGATCAAGCTGGTCTGTCATTATATTATTGAAATAGTAGATCTAGCTGGTCTGTCATAATATAATAGAAACAGTAGATCTAGCTGGTCTGTCATAATATAATAGAGACATTAGCTCTCGATGGTCTGTCATAATATAATAGAGACATTAGATCGAGCTGGTCTGTCATAATATAATAGAGACAGTAGATCTAGCTGGTCTGTAATAATATAATAGAGACATTAGATCTAGCCGATCTGTCATAATATAATAGAGACAGTAGATCTAGCTGGTCTGTCATAATACAATAGAGACAGTAGATCTAGCTGGTCTGTCATAATACAATAGAGACAGTAGATCTAGCGTGTCTGTAATAATATAATAGAGACATTAGATCTAGCCGATCTGTCATAATATAATAGAGACAGTAGATCTAGTTGGTCTGTCATAATATAATAGAGACATTAGCTCTAGCTGGTCTGTCATAATATAATAGAGACATTAGATCTAGCTGGTCTGTCATAATATAATAGAGACAGTAGATCTAGCCGGTCTGTCATAATATAATAGAGACAGTAGATCTAGCTGGTCTGTCATAATATAATAGAGACAGTAGATCTAGCTGGTCTGTCATAATACAATAGAGACAGTAGATCTAGCTGGTCTGTCATAATATAAAAGAGACAGTAGATCTAGCTGGTCTGTCATAATATAATAGAGACATTAGATTGAGCCGATCTGTCATAATATAATAGAGACAGTATATCTAGCTGGTCTGTCATAATATAATAGAGACAGTATATCTAGCTGGTCTGTCAAAATATAATAGAGACAGTAGATCTAGCTGGTCTGTCATAATATAATAGAGACATTAGCTCTAGCTGGTCTGTCATAATATAATAGAGACATTAGATCTAGCTGGTCTATCATAATATAATAGAGACAGTAGATCTAGCTGGTCTGTCATAATATAATAGAGACAGTAGATCTAGCTGGTCTGTCATAATATAATAGAGACATTAGATCTAGCTGGTCTGTCATAATATAATAGAGACAGTAGATCTAGATGGTCTGTCATAATATAATAGAGACAGTAGATCTAGCTGGTCTGTCATAATATAATAGAGACAGTAGATCTAGCTGGTCTGTCATAATATAATAGAGACAGTAGATCTAGCTGGTCTGTCATAATATAATAGAGACAGTAGATCTAGCTGGTCTGTCATAATATAATAGAGACAGTAGATCTAGCTGGTCTGTCATAATATAATAGAGACAGTAGATCTAGCTGGTCTGTCATAATATAATAGAGACAGTAGATCTAGCTGGTCTGTCATAATATAATAGAGACAGTAGTTCTAGCTGGTCTGTCATAATATAATAGAGACAGTAGATCTAGCTGGTCTGTCATAATATAATAGAGACAGTAGATCTAGCTGGTCTGTCATAATATAATAGAAACAGTATATCTAGCTGGTCTGTCATAATATAATAGAGACAGTATATCTAGCTGGTCTGTCATAATATAATAGAGACATTAGATCTAGCTGGTCTGTCATAATATAAACAGAGACATTAGATCTAGCTGGTCTGTCATAATATAATAGAGACAGTAGATCTAGCTGGTCTGTCATAATATAATAGAGACAGTAGATCTAGCTGGTCTGTAATAATATAATAGAGACATTAGATCTAGCTGGTCTGTCATAATATAATAGAGACAGTAGATCTAGCTGGTCTGTCATAATATAATAGAGACATTAGATCTAGCTGGTCTGTCATAATATAATAGAGACAGTAGATCTAGCTGGTCTGTCATAATATAATAGAGACATTAGCTCTAGCTGGTCTGTCATAATATAATAGAGACATTAGATCTAGCTGGTCTGTCATAATATAATAGAGACAGTAGATCTAGCTGGTCTGTCATAATATAATAGAGACAGTAGATCTAGCTGGTCTGTAATAATATAATAGAGACTAGTCTAGCTGGTCTGTCATAATATAATAGAGACATTAGATCTAGCTGGTCTGTCATAATATAATAGAGACATTAGATCTAGCTGGTCTGTCATAATATAATAGAGACATTAGATCTAGCTGGTCTGTCATAATATAATAGAGACAGTAGATCTAGCTGGTCTGTCATAATATAATAGAGACAGTAGATCTAGCTGGTCTGTCATAATATAAAGAGACAGTAGATCTAGCTGGTCTGTCATAATATAATAGAGACATTAGATCTAGCTGGTCTGTCATAATATAATAGAGACATTAGATCTAGCTGGTCTGTCATAATATAATAGAGACAGAATATCTAGCTGGTCTGTCATAATATAATAGAGACAGTAGATCTAGCTGGTCTGTCATAATATAATAGAGACATTAGAGACATTAGATCTAGCTGGTCTGTCATAATATAATAGAGACAGTAGATCTAGCTGGTCTGTCATAATATAATAGAGACAGTAGATCTAGCTGGTCTGTCATAATATAATAGAGACAGTAGATCTAGCTGGTCTGTCATAATATAAAAGAGACAGTAGATCTAGCTGGTCTGTCATAATATAATAGAGACATTATATCTAGCCGATCTGTCATAATATAATAGAGACAGTAGATCTAGCTGGTCTGTCATTATATTATAGAAACAGTAGATCTAGCTGGTCTGTCATAATATAATAGAAACAGTAGATCTAGCTGGTCTGTCATAATATAATAGAGACAGTAGCTCTAGATGGTCTGTCATAATATAATTGAGACAATAGATCGAGCTGGTCTGTCATAATACAATAGAGACAGTAGATCTAGCTGGTCAGTAATAATATAATAGAGACATTAGATCTAGCCGATCTGTCATAATATAATAGAGGCAGTAGATCTAGCTGGTCTGTCATAATACAATAGAGATAGTAGATCTAGCTGGTCTGTCATAATACAATAGAGACAGTAGATCTAGCTGGTCTGTAATAATATAATAGAGACATTAGATCTAGCCGATCTGTCATAATATAATAGAGACAGTAGATCTAGCTGGTCTGTCATAATATAATAGAGACATTAGATCTAGCTGGTCTGTCATAATATAACAGAGACATTAGATCTAGCCGATCTGTCATAATATAATAGAGACAGTAGATCTAGCTGGTCTGTCATAATATAAAAGAGACAGTAGATCATACTGGTCTGTCATAATATAATAGAGACAGTAGATCTAGCTGGTCTGTCATAATACAATAGAGACAGTAGATCTAGCTGGTCTGTCATAATTTAAAAGAGACAGTAGATCTAGCTGGTTTGTCATAATATAATAGAGACATTAGATTGAGCCGATCTGTCATAATATAATAGAGACAGTAGATCTAGCTGGTATGTCATAATACAATAGAGACAGTAGTTCTCGCTGGTCTGGCATACTACAATAGAGACCGTAGATCTAGCTGGTCTGTCATAATATAATAGAGACATTAGCTCTAGCTGGTCTGTCATAATATAATAGAGACATTAGATCTAGCTGGTCTGTCATAATATAATAGAGACAGTAGATCTAGCTGGTCTGTCATAATATAATAGAGACAGTAGATCTAGCTGGTCTGTCATAATATAAAAGAGACATTAGATCTAGCTGGTCTGTCATAATATAATAGCGACATTAGATCTAGCCGGTCTGTCATAATATAATAGAGACAGTATATCTAGCTGGTATGTCATTATATTATAGAAATAGTAGATCTAGCTGGTCTGTCATAATAAAATAGAAACAGTAGATCTAGCTGGTCTGTCATAATATAATAGAGACAGGAGATCTAGCTGGTCTGTCATAATATAAAGAGACAGTAGATCTAGCTGGTCTGTCATAATATAAAAGAGACAGTAGATCTAGCTGGTCTGTCATAATATAATAGAGACAGTATATCTAGCTGGTCTGTCATAATATAATAGAGACATTAGATCTAGCCGATCTGTCATAATATAATAGAGACAGTAGATCTAGCTGGTCTGTCATAATATAATAGAGACATTAGCTCTAACTGGTCTGTCATAATATAATAGAGACATTAGATCTAGCTGGTCTGTCATAATATAATAGAGACAGTAGATCTAGCTGGTCTGTCATAATATAATAGAGACAGTAGATCTAGCTGGTCTGTCATAATATAAAGAGACAGTAGATCTAGCTGGTCTGTCATAATATAATAGAGACATTAGATTCTAGCCGATCTGTCATAATATAATAGAGACAGTATATCTAGCTGGTCTGTCATAATATAATAGAGACAGTATATCTAGCTGGTCTGTCATAATATAATAGAGACAGTAGATCTAGCTGGTCTGTCATAATATAATAGAGACATTAGATCTAGCTGGTCTGTCATAATATAATAGAGACAGAATATCTAGCTGGTCTGTCATAATATAAAAGAGACAGTAGATCTAGCTGGTCTGTCATAATATAATAGAGACAGTAGATCTAGCTGGTCTGTCATAATATAATAGAGACATTAGATCTAGCTGATCTGTCATAATATAATAGAGACAGTAGATCTAGCTGGTCTGTCATAATATAATAGAGACATTAGCTCTAACTGGTCTGTCATAATATAATAGAGACATTAGATCTAGCTGGTCTGTCATAATATAATAGAGACATTAGATCTAGCTGGTCTGTCATAATATAATAGAGACAGTAGATCTAGCTGGTCTGTCATAATATAATAGAGACAGTAGATCTAGCTGGTCTGTCATAATATAATAGAGACAGTAGATCTAGCTGGTCTGTCATAATATAATAGAGACAGTAGATCTAGCTGGTCTGTCATAATATAATAGAGACAGTAGTTCTAGATGGTCTGTCATAATACAATAGAGACAGTAGATCTAGCTGGTCTGTAATAATATAATAGAGACATTAGAACTAGCCGATCTGTCATAATATAATAGAGACAGTATATCTAGCTGGTCTGTCATAATATAATAGAGACAGTATATCTAGCTGGTCTGTCATAATATAATAGAGACATTAGATCTAGCTGGTCTGTCATAATATAACAGAGACAGTAGATTGAGCTGGTCTGTCATGTTATAATTGAGACAGTAGATCTAGCTGGTCTGTCATAATACAATAGAGACAGTAGATCTAGCTGGTCTGTAATAATATAATAGAGACATTAGATCTAGCCGATCTGTCATAATATAATAGAGACAGTAGATCTAGCTGGTCTGTCATAATACAATAGAGACATTAGATCTAGCTGATCTGTCATAATATAATAGAGACAGTAGATCTAGCTGGTCTGTCATAATATAATAGAGACATTAGCTCTAGCTGGTCTGTCATAATATAATAGAGACATTAGATCTAGCTGGTCTGTCATAATACAATAGAGACAGTAGTTCTAGCTGGTCTGTCATAATACAATAGAGACAGTAGATCTAGCTGGTCTGTAATAATATAATAGAGACATTAGAACTAGCCGATCTGTCATAATATAATAGAGACAGTAGATCTAGCTGGTCTGTCATAATATAATAGAGACATTAGCTCTAGCTGGTCTGTCATAATATAATAGAGACATTAGATCTAGCTGGTCTGTCATAATATAATAGAGACAGAATATCTAGCTGGTCTGTCATAATATAAAAGAGACAGTAGATCTAGCTGATCTGTCATAATATAATAGAGACAGTATATCTAGCTGGTCTGTCATAATATAATAGAGACATTAGATCTAGCCGATCTGTCATAATATAATAGAGACAGTAGATCTAGTTGGTCTGTCATAATATAATAGAGACATTAGCTCTAACTGGTCTGTCATAATATAATAGAGACATTAGATCTAGCTGGTCTGTCATAATATAATAGAGACAGTATATCTAGCTGGTCTGTCATAATATAATAGAGACATTAGATCTAGCTGGTCTGTCATAATATAACAGAGACAGTAGATCTAGCTGGTCTGTCATAATATAATAGAGACATTAGATTGAGCCGATCTGTCATAATATAATAGAGACAGTATATCTAGCTGGTCTGTCATAATATAATAGAGACAGTATATCTAGCTGGTCTGTCATAATATAATAGAGACAGTAGATCTAGCTGGTCTGTCATAATATAATAGAGACATTAGATCTAGCTGGTCTGTCATAATATAATAGAGACAGAATATCTAGCTGGTCTGTCATAATATAAAAGAGACAGTAGATCTAGCTGATCTGTCATAATATAATAGAGACAGTATATCTAGCTGGTCTGTCATAATATAATAGAGACATTAGATCTAGCCGATCTGTCATAATATAATAGAGACAGTAGATCTAGTTGGTCTGTCATAATATAATAGAGACATTAGCTCTAACTGGTCTGTCATAATATAATAGAGACATTAGATCTAGCTGGTCTGTCATAATATAATAGAGACAGTAGATCTAGCTGGTCTGTCATAATATAATAGAGACAGTAGATCTAGCTGGTCTGTCATAATATAAAAGAGACAGTAGATCTAGCTGGTCTGTCATAATATAATAGAGACATTAGATTGAGCCGATCTGTCATAATATAATAGAGACAGTATATCTAGCTGGTCTGTCATAATATAATAGAGACAGTATATCTAGCTGGTCTGTCAAAATACAATAGAGACAGTAGATCTAGCTGGTCTGTAATAATATAATAGAGAAATTAGATCTAGCCGATCTGTCATAATATAATAGAGACAGTAGATCTAGCTGGTCTGTCATAATACAATAGAGACAGTAGATCTAGCTGGTCTGTCATAATACAATAGAGACAGTAGATCTAGCTGGTCTGTCATAATACAATAGAGACAGTAGTTCTAGCTGGTCTGTCATAATACAATAGAGACAGGAGATCTCGCTGGTCTGTCATAATATAAAAGAGACAGTAGATCTAGCTGGTCTGTCATAATATAATAGAGACAGTAGAGCTAGCTGGTCTGTCATTATATAATAGAGACAGTATATCTAGCTGGTCTGTCATAATATAATAGAGACATTAGCTCTAGCTGGTCTGTCATAATATAATAGAGACATTAGATCTAGCTGGTCTGTCATAATATAATAGAGACAGAATATCTAGCTGGTCTGTCATAATATAAAAGAGACAGTAGATCTAGCTGATCTGTCATAATATAATAGAGACAGTATATCTAGCTGGTTTGTCATAATATAATAGAGACATTAGATCTAGCCGATCTGTCATAATATAATAGAGACAGTAGATCTAGTTGGTCTGTCATAATATAATAGAGACATTAGCTCTAACTGGTCTGTCATAATATAATAGAGACATTAGATCTAGCTGGTCTGTCATAATATAATAGAGACAGTAGATCTAGCTGGTCTGTCATAATATAATAGAGACAGTAGATCTAGCTGGTCTGTCATAATATAAAAGAGACAGTAGATCTAGCTGGTCTGTCATAATATAATAGAGACATTAGATTGAGCCGATCTGTCATAATATAATAGAGACAGTATATCTAGCTGGTCTGTCATAATATAATAGAGACAGTATATCTAGCTGGTCTGTCAAAATATAATAGAGACAGTAGATCTAGTTGGTCTGTCATAATATAATAGAGACATTAGCTCTAGCTGGTCTGTCATAATATAATAGAGACATTAGATCTAGCTGGTCTGTCATAATATAATAGAGACAGTAGATCTAGCTGGTCTGTCATAATATAATAGAGACAGTAGATCTAGCTGGTCTGTCATAATACAATAGAGACAGTAGATCTAGCTGGTCTGTCATAATACAATAGAGACAGTAGTTCTAGCTGGTCTGTCATAATACAATAGAGACAGTAGATCTCGCTGGTCTGTCATTATATTATATAAATAGTAGATCTAGCTGGTCTGTCATAATAAAATAGAAACAGTAGATCTAGCTGGTCTGTCATAATATAATAGAGACAGTAGATCTAGCTGGTCTGTCATAATATAAAAGAGACAGTAGATCTAGCTGGTCTGTCATAATATAATAGAGACAGTAGAGCTAGCTGGTCTGTCATTATATAATAGAGACAGTATATCTAGCTGGTCTGTCATAATATAATAGAGACAGTAGTTCTAGATGGTCTGTCATAATACAATAGAGACAGTAGATCTAGCTGGTCTGTAATAATATAATAGAGACATTAGAACTAGCCGATGTGTCATAATATAATAGAGACAGTAGATCTAGCTGGTCTGTCATAATATAAGAGACATTAGCTCTAGCTGGTCTGTCATAATATAATAGGGACATTAGATCTAGCTGGTCTGTCATAATATAATAGAGACAGTAGATCTAGCTGGTCTGTCATAATATAACAGAGACAGTAGATCTAGCTGGTCTGTCATAATATAAAAGAGACAGTAGATCTAGCTGGTCTGTCATAATATAATAGAGACATTAGATAGCCGATCTGTCATAATATAATAGAGACAGTATATCTAGCTGGTCTGTCATAATATAATAGAGACAGTATATCTAGCTGGTCTGTCATAATATAATAGAGACATTAGATCTAGCTGGTCTGTCATAATATAACAGAGACAGTAGATCGAGCTGGTCTGTCATGTTATAATTGAGACAGTAGATCTAGCTGGTCTGTCATAATACAATAGAGACAGTAGATCTAGCTGGTCTGTAATAATATAATAGAGACATTAGATCTAGCTGATCTGTCATAATATAATAGAGACAGTAGATCTAGCTGGTCTGTCATAATACAATAGAGACATTAGATCTAGCTGATCTGTCATAATATAATAGAGACAGTAGATCTAGCTGGTCTGTCATAATATAATAGAGACATTAGCTCTAGCTGGTCTGTCATAATATAATAGAGACATTAGATCTAGCTGGTCTGTCATAATACAATAGAGACAGTAGTTCTAGCTGGTCTGTCATAATACAATAGAGACAGTAGATCTAGCTGGTCTGTCATAATACAATAGAGACATTAGATCTGATCTGTCATAATATAATAGAGACAGTAGATCTAGGTGGTCTGTCATAATATAATAGAGACATTAGCTCTAGCTGGTCTGTCATAATATAATAGAGACATTAGATCTAGCTGGTCTGTCATAATATAATAGAGACAGAATATCTAGCTGGTCTGTCATAATATAATAGAGACAGTAGATCTAGCTGGTCTGTCATAATATAATAGAGACAGTATATCTAGCTGGTCTGTCATAATATAATAGAGACATTAGATCTAGCTGGTCTGTCATAATATAATAGAGACAGTAGATCTAGCTGGTCTGTCATAATATAATAGAGACATTATATCTAGCCGATCTGTCATAATATAATAGAGACAGTAGATCAAGCTGGTCTGTCATTATATTATTGAAATAGTAGATCTAGCTGGTCTGTCATAATATAATAGAAACAGTAGATCTAGCTGGTCTGTCATAATATAATAGAGACATTAGCTCTCGATGGTCTGTCATAATATAATAGAGCCATAGATCGAGCTGGTCTGTAATAATATAATAGAGACATTAGATCTAGCCAATCTGTCATAATATAATAGAGACATTAGATCTAGCTGGTCTGTCATAATACAATAGAGACAGTAGATCTAGCTGGTCTGTCATAATACAATAGAGACAGTAGTTCTAGCTGGTCTGTCATAATACAATAGAGACAGTAGATCTAGCTGGTCTGTAATAATATAATAGAGACATTAGATCTAGCCGATCTGTCATAATATAATAGAGACAGTAGATCTAGCTGGTCTGTCATAATATAATAGAGACATTAGATCTAGCTGGTCTGTCATAATATAATAGAGACAGTAGATCTAGCTGTTCTGTCATAATATAATAGAGACAGTAGATCTAGCTGGTCTGTCATAATACAAAAGAGACAGTAGATCTAGCTGGTCTGTCATAATATAATAGAGACATTAGATCTAGCGATCTGTCATAATATAATAGAGACAGTATATCTAGCTGGTATGTCATTATATAATAGAGACAGTATATCTAGCTGGTCTGTCATAATATAATAGAGACATTAGATCTAGCTGGTCTGTCATAATATAATAGAGACAGTATATCTAGCTGGTCTGTCATAATATAATAGAGACATTAGATCTAGCTGGTCTGTCATAATATAATAGAGACAGTAGATCTAGCTGGTCTGTAATAATATAATAGAGACAGTAGATCTAGCTGGTCTGTCATAATATAATAGAGACATTAGATCTAGCTGGTCTGTCATAATATAACAGAGACAGTAGATCGAGCTGGTCTGTCATGTTATAATTGAGACAGTAGATCTAGCTGGTCTGTCATAATACAATAGAGACAGTAGATCTAGCTGGTCTGTAATAATATAATAGAGACATTAGAACTAGCCGATCTGTCATAATATAATAGAGACAGTAGATCTAGCTGGTCTGTCATAATATAAGAGACATTAGCTCTAGCTGGTCTGTCATAATATAATAGAGACATTAGATCTAGCTGGTCTGTCATAATATAATAGAGACAGTAGATCTAGCTGGTCTGTCATAATATAATAGAGACAGTAGATCTAGCTGGTCTGTCATAATATAAAGAGACAGTAGATCTAGCTGGTCTGTCATAATATAATAGAGACATTAGATCGAGCCGATCTGTCATAATATAATAGAGACAGTATATCTAGCTGGTCTGTCATAATATAATAGAGACAGTATATCTAGCTGGTCTGTCATAATATAATAGAGACATTTGATCTAGCTGGTCTGTCATACTATAACAGAGACAGTAGATCGAGCTGGTCTGTCATGTTATAATTGAGACAGTAGATCTAGCTGGTCTGTCATAATACAATAGAGACAGTAGATCTAGCTGGTCTGTCATAATATAATAGACACATTAGATCTAGCCGATCTGTCATAATATAATAGAGACAGTAGATCTAGCTGGTCTGTCATAATACAATAGAGACATTAGATCTAGCCGATCTGTCATAATATAATAGAGACAGTAGATCTAGCTGGTCTGTCATAATATAATAGAGACATTAGCTCTAGCTGGTCTGTCATAATATAATAGAGACATTAGATCTAGCTGGTCTGTCATAATATAATAGAGACAGTAGATCTAGCTGGTCTGTCATAATATAATAGAGACAGTAGATCTAGCTGGTCTGTCATAATATAATAGAGACATTAGATCTAGCTGGTCTGTCATAATATAACAGAGACAGTAGATCTAGCTGGTCTGTCATAATATAATTGAGACAGTAGATCTAGCTGGTCTGTCATAATACAATAGAGACAGTAGTTCTAGCTGGTCTGTCATAATACAATAGAGACAGTAGATCTAGCTGGTCTGTAATAATATAATAGAGACATTATATCTAGCCGATCTGTCATAATATAATAGAGACAGTAGATCTAGCTGGTCTGTCATAATATAATAGAGACATTAGCTCTAGCTGGTCTGTCATAATATAATAGAGACATTAGATCTAGCTGGTCTGTCATAATATAATAGAGACAGAATATCTAGCTGGTCTGTCATAATATAAAAGAGACAGTAGATCTAGCTGGTCTGTCATAATATAATAGAGACAGTATATCTAGCTGGTCTGTCATAATATAATAGAGACATTAGATCTAGCTGGTCTGTCATAATATAACAGAGACAGTAGATCTAGCTGGTCTGTCATGTTATAATAGAGACAGTAGATCTAGCTGGTCTGTCATAATATAATAGAGACAGTAGATCTAGCTGGTCTGTCATAATACAATAGAGACAGTAGATCTAGCGGGTCTGTAATAATATAATAGAGACATTAGATCTAGCCGATCTGTCATAATATAATAGAGACAGTAGATCTAGCTGGTCTGTCATAATATAAGAGACATTAGCTCTAGCTGGTCTGTCATAATATAATAGAGACATTAGATCTAGCTGGTCTGTCATAATATAATAGAGACTGTAGATCTAGCTGGTCTGTCATAATATAATAGAGACTGTAGATCTAGCTGGTCTGTCATAATATAAAAGAGACAGTAGATCTAGCTGGTCTGTCATAATATAATAGAGACATTAGATCGAGCCGATCTGTCATAATATAATAGAGACAGTATATCTAGCTGGTCTGTCATAATATAATAGAGACAGTATATCTAGCTGGTCTGTCATAATATAATAGAGACATTAGATCTAGCTGGTCTGTCATAATATAATAGAGACAGTAGATCTAGCTGGTCTGTCATGTTATAATTGAGACAGTAGATCTAGCTGGTCTGTCATAATACAATAGAGACAGTAGATCTAGCTGGTCTGTAATAATATAATAGAGACATTAGATCTAGCTGGATCTGTCATAATATAATAGAGACAGTAGATCTAGCTGGTCTGTCATAATACAATAGAGACATTAGATCTAGCTGATCTTTCATAATATAATAGAGACAGTAGATCTAGCTGGTCTGTCATAATACAATAGAGACAGTAGGTCTAGCTGGTCTGTCATAATACAATAGAGACAGTAGTTCTAGCTGGTCTGTCATAATACAATAGAGACAGTAGATCTAGCTGGTCTGTAATAATATAATAGAGACATTATATCTAGCCGATCTGTCATAATATAATAGAGACAGTAGATCTAGCTGGTCTGTCATAATATAATAGAGACATTAGCTCTAGCTGGTCTGTCATAATATAATAGAGACATTAGATCTAGCTGGTCTGTCATAATATAATAGAGACAGTAGTTCTAGCTGGTCTGTCATAATACAATAGAGACAGTAGATCTAGCTGGTCTGTAATAATATAATAGAGACATTATATCTAGCCGATCTGTCATAATATAATAGAGACAGTAGATCTAGCTGGTCTGTCATAATATAATAGAGACATTAGCTCTAGCTGGTCTGTCATAATATAATAGAGACAGTAGATCTAGCTGGTCTGTCATAATATAATAGAGACAGAATATCTAGCTGGTCTGTCATAATATAAAAGAGACAGTAGATCTAGCTGGTCTGTCATAATATAATAGAGACATTAGATCTAGCTGGTCTGTCATAATATAATAGAGACATTAGATCTAGCTGGTCTGTCATATATAATAGAGACAGTAGATCTAGCTGGTCTGTCATAATATAATAGAGACAGTAGATCTAGCTGGTCTGTCATAATATAAAAGAGACAGTAGATCTAGCTGGTCTGTCATAATATAAAGAGACAGTAGATCTAGCTGGTCTGTCATAATATAATAGAGACATTATATCTAGCCGATCTGTCATAATATAATAGAGACAGTAGATCAAGCTGGTCTGTCATTATATTATTGAAATAGTAGATCTAGCTGGTCTGTCATAATATAATAGAAACAGTAGATCTAGCTGGTCTGTCATAATATAATAGAGACATTAGCTCTCGATGGTCTGTCATAATATAATAGAGACATTAGATCGAGCTGGTCTGTCATAATATAATAGAGACAGTAGATCTAGCTGGTCTGTAATAATATAATAGAGACATTAGATCTAGCCGATCTGTCATAATATAATAGAGACAGTATATCTAGCTGGTCTGTCATAATACAATAGAGACAGTAGATCTAGCTGGTCTGTCATAATACAATAGAGACAGTAGTTCTAGCTGGTCTGTCATAATACAATAGAGACAGTAGATCTAGCTGGTCTGTAATAATATAATAGAGACATTAGATCTAGCCGATCTGTCATAATATAATAGAGACAGTAGATCTAGTTGGTCTGTCATAATATAATAGAGACATTAGCTCTAGCTGGTCTGTCATAATATAATAGAGACATTAGATCTAGCTGGTCTGTCATAATATAATAGAGACAGTAGATCTAGCTGGTCTGTCATAATATAATAGAGACAGTAGATCTAGCTGGTCTGTCATAATATAAAAGAGACAGTAGATCTAGCTGGTCTGTCATAATATAATAGAGACATTAGATTGAGCCGATCTGTCATAATATAATAGAGACAGTAGATCTAGCTGGTCTGTCATAATATAATAGAGACAGTATATCTAGCTGGTCTGTCAAAATATAATAGAGACAGTAGATCTAGTTGGTCTGTCATAATATAATAGAGACATTAGCTCTAGCTGGTCTGTCATAATATAATAGAGACATTAGATCTAGCTGGTCTGTCATAATATAATAGAGACAGTAGATCTAGCTGGTCTGTAATAATATAATAGAGACATTAGATCTAGCTGATCTGTCATAATATAATAGAGACAGTAGATCTAGCTGGTCTGTCATAATACAATAGAGACATTAGATCTAGCCGATCTTTCATAATATAATAGAGACAGTAGATCTAGCTGGTCTGTCATAATACAATAGAGACAGTAGATCTAGCTGGTCTGTCATAATACAATAGAGACAGTAGTTCTAGCTGGTCTGTCATAATACAATAGAGACAGTAGATCTAGCTGGTCTGTAATAATATAATAGAGACATTATATCTAGCCGTCTGTCATAATATAATAGAGACAGTAGATCTAGCTGGTCTGTCATAATATAATAGAGACATTAGATCTAGCTGGTCTGTAATAATATAATAGAGACATTAGATCTAGCCGATCTGTCATAATATAATAGAGACAGTAGTTCTAGCTGGTCTGTCATAATACAATAGAGACAGTAGATCTAGCCGGTCTGTAATAATATAATAGAGACATTATATCTAGCCGATCTGTCATAATATAATAGAGACAGTAGATCTAGCTGGTCTGTCATAATATAATAGAGACATTAGCTCTAGCTGGTCTGTCATAATATAATAGAGACATTAGATCTAGCTGGTCTGTCATAATATAATAGAGACAGAATATCTAGCTGGTCTGTCATAATATAAAAGAGACAGTAGATCTAGCTGGTCTGTCATAATATAATAGAGACATTAGATCTAGCTGGTCTGTAATTAAATAATAGAGACATTAGATCTAGCTGGTCTGTCATATATAATAGAGACAGTAGATCTAGCTGGTCTGTCATAATATAATAGAGACAGTAGATCTAGCTGGTCTGTCATAATATAAAAGAGACAGTAGATCTAGCTGGTCTGTCATAATATAAAAGAGACAGTAGATCTAGCTGGTCTGTCATAATATAATAGAGACATTATATCTAGCCGATCTGTCATAATATAATAGAGACAGTAGATCAAGCTGGTCTGTCATTATATTATTGAAATAGTAGATCTAGCTGGTCTGTCATAATATAATAGAAACAGTAGATCTAGCTGGTCTGTCATAATATAATAGAGACATTAGCTCTCGATGGTCTGTCAAAATATAATAGAGACATTAGATCGAGCTGGTCTGTCATAATATAATAGAGACAGTAGATCTAGCTGGTCTGTAATAATATAATAGAGACATTAGATCTAGCCGATCTGTCATAATATAATAGAGACAGTATATCTAGCTGGTCTGTCATAATACAATAGAGACAGTAGATCTAGCTGGTCTGTCATAATACAATAGAGACAGTAGTTCTAGCTGGTCTGTCATAATACAATAGAGACAGTAGATCTAGCTGGTCTGTAATAATATAATAGAGACATTAGATCTAGCCGATCTGTCATAATATAATAGAGACAGTAGATCTAGTTGGTCTGTCATAATATAATAGAGACATTAGCTCTAGCTGGTCTGTCATAATATAATAGAGACATTAGATCTAGCTGGTCTGTCATAATATAATAGAGACAGTAGATCTAGCTGGTCTGTCATAATATAATAGAGACAGTAGATCTAGCAGGTCTGTCATAATATAAAAGAGACAGTAGATCTAGCTGGTCTGTCATAATATAATAGAGACATTAGATTGAGCCGATCTGTCATAATATAATAGAGACAGTATATCTAGCTGGTCTGTCATAATATAATAGAGACAGTATATCTAGCTGGTCTGTCAAAATATAATAGAGACAGTAGATCTAGTTGGTCTGTCATAATATAATAGAGACATTAGCTCTAGCTGGTCTGTCATAATATAATAGAGACATTAGATCTAGCTGGTCTGTCATAATATAATAGAGACAGTAGATCTAGCTGGTCTGTCATAATATAATAGAGACAGTAGATCTAGCTGGTCTGTCATAATATAAAAGAGACATTAGATCTAGCTGGTCTGTCATAATATAATAGAGACAGTAGATCTAGCTGGTCTGTCATAATATAATAGAGACAGTAGATCTCGCTGGTCTGTCATTATATTATATAAATAGTAGATCTAGCTGGTCTGTCATAATAAAATAGAAACAGTAGATCTAGCTGGTCTGTCATAATATAATAGAGACAGGAGATCTCGCTGGTCTGTCATAATATAAAAGAGACAGTAGATCTAGCTGGTCTGTCATAATATAATAGAGACAGTAGATCTAGCTGGTCTGTCATAATATAATAGAGACAGTATATCTAGCTGGTCTGTCATAATATAATAGAGACAGTAGTTCTAGATGGTCTGTAATAATATAATAGAGACATTAGATCTAGCTGGTCTGTCATAATATAATAGAGACAGTAGATCTAGCTGGTCTGTCATAATATAATAGAGATAGTAGATTTTGCTGGTCTGTCAAAATATAATAGAGACAGTAGATCTATCTGGTCTGTCATAATATTATAGAGACAGTAGATCTAGCTGGTCTGTCATAGATCTAGCTGGTCAGTAAAATTATAATAGAGACAGGTGATTGACTCCGCTGTCCTGGCGTCGTGAGGGAGTTTGTTCCACCATTGGGGGGCCAGAGCAGCGAACAGTTTTGATTGGGCTGAGCGGGAACTGTACTTCCTCAGTGGTAGGGAGGCGAGCAGGCCAGAGGTGGATGAATGCAGTGCCCTTGTTTGGGTGTAGGGCCTGATCAGAGCCTGGAGGTACTGAGGTGCCGTTCCCCTCACAGCTCCGTAGGCAAGCACCATGGTCTTGTAGCGGATGCGAGCTTCAACTGGAAGCCAGTGGAGAGAGCGGAGGAGCGGGGTGACGTGAGAGAACTTGGGAAGGTTGAACACCAGACGGGCTGCGGCGTTCTGGATGAGTTGTAGGGGTTTAATGGCACAGGCAGGAGCCCAGCCAACAGCGAGTTGCAGTAATCCAGACGGGAGATGACAAGTGCCTGGATTAGGACCTGCGCCGCTTCCTGTGTGAGGCAGGGTCGTACTCTGCGGATGTTGTAGAGCATGAACCTACAGGAACGGGCCACCGCCTTGATGTTAGTTGAGAACGACAGGGTGTTGTCCAGGATCACGCCAAGGTTCTTAGCGCTCTGGGAGGAGGACACAATGGAGTTGTCAACCGTGATGGTGAGATCATGGAACGGGCAGTCCTTCCCCGGGAGGAAGAGCAGCTCCGTCTTGCTGAGGTTCAGCTTGAGGTGGTGATCTGTCATCCACACTGATATGTCTGCCAGACATGCAGAGATGCGATTCGCCACCTGGTCATCAGAAGGGGGAAAGGAGAAGATTAATTGTGTGTCGTCTGCATAGCAATGATAGGAGAGACCATGTGAGGTTATGACAGAGCCAAGTGACTTGGTGTATAGTGAGAATAGGAGAGGGCCTAGAACAGAGCCCTGGGGACACCAGTGGTGAGAGCGCGTGGTGAGGAGACAGATTCTCGCCACGCCACCTGGTAGGAGCGACCTGTCAGGTAGGACGCAATCCAAGCGTGGGCCGCGCCGGAGATGCCCAACTCGGAGAGGGTGGAGAGGAGGATCTGATGGTTCACAGTATCGAAGGCAGCCGATAGGTCTAGAAGGATGAGAGCAGAGGAGAGAGAGTTAGCTTTAGCGGTGCGGTGCGCCTCCGTGATACAGAGAAGAGCAGTCTCAGTTGAATGACTAGTCTTGAAACCTGACTGATTTGGATCAAGAAGGTCATTCTGAGAGAGATAGCGGGAGAGCTGGCCAAGGACGGCACGTTCAAGAGTTTTGGAGAGAAAAGAAAGAAGGGATACTGATAGAGATATTAGACATAGCTGGTCTGTCATAATATAATAGAGATAGTAGATTTTGCTGGTCTGTCAAAATATAATAGAGACAGTAGATCTATCTGGTCTGTCATAATATAATAGAGACAGTAGATCTAGCTGGTCTGTCATAACATAATAGAGACAGGAGATCTATCTGGTCTGTCATAATATAATAGAGACAGGAGATCTATCTGGTCTGTCATAATATAATAGAGACAGTAGAACGAGCTGGTCTATCATAATATAATAGAGACAAAAGATCTAGCTGGTCTGTCATATTATGATAGAGACAGTATATCTAGCTGGTCTGTCATAGATCTAGCTGGTCTGTCATAATATAACAGAGACATTAGATCTAGCTGGTCAATCATAATATAATAGAGACAGAAGATCGAGCTGGTCTGTCATAGATCTAGCTGGTCAGTCATATTATAATAGAGTCAGTAGATCCAGCTGGTCTGTCATAATGTAAATGAGACAGTAGATCTAGCTGGTCTGTCATTATATTATAGAAATAGTAGATCTAGCTGGTCTGTCATAATATAATAGAGACAGAAGATCTGGCTTGTCTGTCATAGATCTAGCTGGTCAGTCATAATATAATAGAGACAGTAGATCTAGCTGGTCTGTCATAATATAGTAGAAACAGTAGATCTAGCTGGTCTGTAATATTATTAAAAATACAGTAGATCTAGCTGGTCTGTAATATTATAATACAGACAGAATATCTAGCTGGTCTGTCATAATATAATAGAGACAGTAGATCTATCTGGTCTGTCTTAATATAATAGAGACAGTAGATCTAGCTGGTCTGTCATTATATTATATAAATAGTAGATCAAGCTGGTCTGTCATAATATAATAGACACAGTAGATCTAGCTGGTCTGTTATAAAATAATAGAAGTAGTATATCTAGCTGGTCTGTAATTATATAATAGAGACAGTAGATCTAGCTGGTCTGTCATAATATAAAAGAGACAGTAGATCTAGCTGGTCTGTCATAATATAATAGAGATATTAGATCTAGCTGGTCTGTCATAATATAATAGAGACAGTAGATCTAGCTGGTCTGTCATTATATTATAGAAATAGTAGATCTAGCTGGTCTGTCATAATATAATAGAAACAGTAGATCGAGCTGGTCAGTCATAATATAATAGAGACAGTAGATCTCGCTGGTCTGTCAAAATATAAAAGAGACAGTAGATCTAGCTGATCTGTCATAATATAATAGAGACAGTATATCTAGCTGGTCTGTCATAATATAATAGAGACAATAGATCTAGCTGGTCTGTCATTATATTATAGAAATAGTAGATCTAGCTGGTCTGTCATTATATTATATAAATAGTAGATCAAGCTGGTCTGTCATAATATAATAGACACAGTAGATCTAGCTGGTCTGTTAAAAAATAATAGAAGTAGTATATCTAGCTGGTCTGTAATTATATAATAGAGACAGTAGATCTAGCTGGTCTGTCATAATATAAAAGAGACAGTAGATCTAGCTGGTCTGTAATAATATAATAGAGACATTAGATCTAGCTGGTCTGTCATAATATAATAGTGACAGTAGATCTAGCTGGTCTGTCATTATATTATAGAAATAGTAGATCTAGCTGGTCTGTCATAATATAATAGAAACAGTAGATCTCGCTGGTCTGTCATAATATAATAGAGACAGTAGATCTAGCTGGTCTGTCATAATATAAAAGAGACATTTTATCTAGCTGGTCTGTCATAATATAATAGAAACAGTAGATCTAGCTGGTCTGTCATAATATAATAGAGACAGTAGATCTAGCTGGTCTGTCACAATATAAAAGAGACAGTAGATCTAGCTGATCTGTCATAATATAATAGAGACAGTATATCTAGCTGGTCTGTCATAATATAATAGAGACAATAGATCTAGCTGGTCTGTCATTATATTATAGAAATAGTAGATCTAGCTGGTCTGTCATAATATAATAGAAACAGTAGATCTAGCTGGTCTGTCATAATATAATAGAGACAGTAGATCTAGCTGGTCTGTCACAATATAAAAGAGACAGTAGATCTAGCTGGTCTGTCATAATATAATAGAGACATTAGATCTAGCTGGTCTGTCATAATACAATAGAGACAGTAGATCTAGCTGGTCTGTCATAGATCTAGCCGGTCTGTCATAATATAACAGAGACAGTAGATCTAGCTGGTCTGTCATAATATAATAGAGACAGTAGATCTAGCTGGTCTGTCATTATATTATAGAAATAGTAGATCTAGCTGGTCTGTCATAATATAAAAGAAACAGTAGATCGAGCTGGTCAGTCATAATATAATAGAGACAGTAGATCTCGCTGGTCTGTCAAAATGTAAAAGAGACAGTAGATCTAGCAGATCTGTCATAATATAATAGAGACAGTATATCTAGCTGGTCTGTCATAATATAATAGAGACAATAGATCTAGCTGGTCTGTCATTATATTATAGAAATAGTAATATAATAATAATAATATATGCCATTTAGCTGACGCTTTTATCCAAAGCGACTTACAGTCATGTGTGCATACATTCTACGTATGGGTGGTCCCGGGAATCGAACCCACTACCCTGGCGTTACAAGCGCCATGCTCTACCAACTGAGCCACAGAAGGACCACCCAGCTGGTCTGTCATTATATTGTCATTATATTATAGAAATAGTAGATCTAGCTGGTCTGTCATAATATAATAGAAACAGTAGATCTAGCTGGTCTGTCATAATATAATAGAGACAGTAGATCTAGCTGGTCTGTCACAATATAAAAGAGACAGTAGATCTAGCTGGTCTGTCATAATATAATAGAGACATTAGATCTAGCTGGTCTGTCATAATACAATAGAGACAGTAGATCTAGCTGGTCTGTCATAGATCTAGCCGGTCTGTCATAATATAACAGAGACAGTAGATCTAGCTGGTCTGTCATAATATAATAGAGACAGTAGATCTAGCTGGTCTGTCATTATATTATAGAAATAGTAGATCTAGCTGGTCTGTCATAATATAAAAGCAACAGTAGATCTAGCTGGTCTGTCATAATATAATAGAAACAGTAGATCTAGCTGGTCTGTCATAATATAATAGAGACAGTAGATCTAGCTGGTCTGTCACAATATAAAAGAGACAGTAGATCTAGCTGGTCTGTCATAATATAATAGAGACATTAGATCTAGCTGGTCTGTCATAATACAATAGAGACAGTAGATCTAGCTGGTCTGTCATAGATCTAGCCGGTCTGTCATAATATAACAGAGACAGTAGATCTAGCTGGTCAATCATAATATAATAGAGACAGAAGATCGAGCTGGTCTGTCATAGATCTAGCTGGTCAGTCATATTATAATAGAGTCAGTAGATCCAGCTGGTCTGTCATAATGTAAATGAGACAGTAGATCTAGCTGGTCTATCATAATATAATAGAGACAGAAGATCTAGCTGGTCTGTCATATTATGATAGAGACAGTATATCTAGCTGGTCTGTCATAGATCTAGCTGGTCAGTCATATTATAATAGAGACAGTAGATCGAGCTGGTCTATCATAATATAATAGAGACAAAATATCTAGCTGGTCAGTCATAATATAATACATATAGTAGATCTAGCTGGTCTGTCATAGATCTATCCGGTCTATCATAAAATAATAGAGGTAGTAGATCTAGCTGGTCTGTCATAATATAATAGAGACAGTAGATCTAGCTGGTCTGTCATTATATTATAGAAATAGTAGATCAAGCTGGTCTGTCATAATATAACAGAAACAGTAGATCTAGCTGGTCTGTCATTATATTATATAAACAGTAGATCTAGCTGGTCTGTCATAATATAATAGAAACAGTAGATCTAGCTGGTCTGTAATATTATAAAAAATACAGTAGATGTAGCTGGTCTGTAATATTATAATACAGACAGAATATCTAGCTGGTCTGTCATAATATAATAGAGACAGTAGATCTAGCTGGTCTGTCTTAATATAATAGAGACAGGAGATCTACCTGGTCTGTCATATTATAACAGAGACAGTAGATCTAGCTGGTCTGTCATAATATAATAGAGACAGTAGATCTAGCTGGTCTGTCATTATATTATATAAATAGTAGATCAAGCTGGTCTGTCATAATATAATAGAAACAGTAGATCTAGCTGGTCTGTCATAATATAATAGAGACAGTAGATCTAGCTGGTCTGTCATAATATAATAGAGACAGTAGATCTAGCTGGTCTGTCACAATATAATAGAGACAGTAGATCTAGCTGGTCTGTCTTAATATAATAGAGACAGGAGATCTAGCTGGTCTGTCATATTATAACAGAGACAGTAGATCTAGCTGGTCTGTCATAATATAATAGAGACAGTAGATCTAGCTGGTCTGTCATTATATTATATAAATAGTAGATCAAGCTGGTCTGTCATAATATAATAGACACAGTAGATCTAGCTGGTCTGTTATAAAATAATAGAAGTAGTATATCTAGCTGGTCTGTAATTATATAATAGAGACAGTAGATCTAGCTGCTCTGTCATAATATAAAAGAGACAGTAGATCTAGCTGGTCTGTCATAATATAATAGAGACATTAGATCTAGCTGGTCTGTCATAATATAATAGTGACAGTAGATCTAGCTGGTCTGTCATTATATTATAGAAATAGTAGATCTAGCTGGTCTGTCATAATATAATAGAAACAGTAGATCTCGCTGGTCTGTCATAATATAATAGAGACAGTAGATCTAGCTGGTCTGTCATAATATAAAAGAGACAGTATATCTAGCTGGTCTGTCATAATATAATAGAGACAATAGATCTAGCTGGTCTGTCATTATATTATAGAAATAGTAGATCTAGCTGGTCTGTCATAATATAATAGAAACAGTAGATCTAGCTGGTCTGTCATAATATAATAGAGACAGTAGATCTAGCTGGTCTGTCACAATATAAAAGAGACAGTAGATCTAGCTGGTCTGTCATAATATAATAGAGACAGTATATCTAGCTGGTCTGTCATAATATAAAAGAGACAGTAGATCTAGCTGGTCTGTCATAATATAAAAGAGACAGTATATCTAGCTGGTCTGTCATAATATAATAGAGACAATAGATCTAGCTGGTCTGTCATAATATAATAGAAACAGTAGATCTAGCTGGTCTGTCATAATATAATAGAGACAGTAGATCTAGCTGGTCTGTCACAATATAAAAGAGACAGTAGATCTAGCTGGTCTGTCATAATATAATAGAAACAGTAGATCTAGCTGGTCTGTCATAATATAATAGAGACAGTAGATCTAGCTGGTCTGTCACAATATAAAAGAGACAGTAGATCTAGCTGGTCTGTCATATTATAACAGAGACAGTAGATCTAGCTGGTCTGTCATAATATAATAGAGACAGTAGATCTAGCTGGTCTGTCATTATATTATATAAATAGTAGATCAAGCTGGTCTGTCATCATATAATAGACACAGTAGATCTAGCTGGTCTGTTATAAAATAATAGAAGTAGTATATCTAGCTGGTCTGTAATTATATAATAGAGACAGTAGATCTAGCTGCTCTGTCATAATATAAAGAGACAGTAGATCTAGCTGGTCTGTCATAATATAATAGAGACATTAGATCTAGCTGGTCTGTCATAATATAATAGTGACAGTAGATCTAGCTGGTCTGTCATTATATTATAGAAATAGTAGATCTAGCTGGTCTGTCATAATATAATAGAAACAGTAGATCTCGCTGGTCTGTCATAATATAATAGAGACAGTAGATCTAGCTGGTCTGTCATAATATAAAAGAGACAGTATATCTAGCTGGTCTGTCATAATATAATAGAGACAATAGATCTAGCTGGTCTGTCATTATATTATAGAAATAGTAGATCTAGCTGGTCTGTCATAATATAATAGAAACAGTAGATCTAGCTGGTCTGTCATAATATAATAGAGACAGTAGATCTAGCTGGTCTGTCACAATATAAAAGAGACAGTAGATCTAGCTGGTCTGTCATAATATAATAGAGACAGTATATCTAGCTGGTCTGTCATAATATAAAAGAGACAGTAGATCTAGCTGGTCTGTCATAATATAAAAGAGACAGTATATCTAGCTGGTCTGTCATAATATAATAGAGACAATAGATCTAGCTGGTCTGTCATAATATAATAGAGACAGTAGATCTAGCTGGTCTGTCACAATATAAAAGAGACAGTAGATCTAGCTGGTCTGTCATAATACAATAGAGACAGTAGATCTAGCTGGTCTGTCATAATATAAAAGAGACAGTAGATCTAGCTGATCTGTCATAATATAATAGAGACAGTATATCTAGCTGGTCTGTCATAATATAATAGAGACAATAGATCTAGCTGGTCTGTCATTATATTATAGAAATAGTAGATCTAGCTGGTCTGTCATAATATAATAGAAACAGTAGATCTAGCTGGTCTGTCATAATATAATAGAGACAGTAGATCTAGCTGGTCTGTCACAATATAAAAGAGACAGTAGATCTAGCTGGTCTGTCATAATATAATAGAGACATTAAATCTAGCTGGTCTGTCATAATACAATAGAGACAGTAGATCTAGCTGGTCTGTCATTATATTATAGAAATAGTAGATCTAGCTGGTCTGTCATAATATAATAGAAACAGTAGATCTCGCTGGTCTGTCATAATATAATAGAGACATTAGATCTAGCTGGTCTGTCATAATACAATAGAGACAGTAGATCTAGCTGGTCTGTCATAATATAAAAGAGACAGTATATCTAGCTGGTCTGTCATAATATAATAGAGACAATAGATCTAGCTGGTCTGTCATTATATTATAGAAATAGTAGATCTAGCTGGTCTGTCATAATATAATAGAAACAGTAGATCTAGCTGGTCTGTCATGATATAATAGAGACAGTAGATCTAGCTGGTCTGTCACAATATAAAAGAGACAGTAGATCTAGCTGGTCTGTCATAATATAATAGAGACATTAGATCTAGCTGGTCTGTCATAATACAATAGAGACAGTAGATCTAGCTGGTCTGTCATAATATAATAGAAACAGTAGATCTAGCTGATCTGTCATAATATAATAGAGACAGTATATCTAGCTGGTCTGTCATAATATAATAGAGACAATAGATCTAGCTGGTCTGTCATTATATTATAGAAATAGTAGATCTAGCTGGTCTGTCATAATATAATAGAAACAGTAGATCTAGCTGGTCTGTCATAATATAATAGAGACATTAGATCTAGCTGGTCTGTCATAATACAATAGAGACAGTAGATCTAGCTGGTCTGTCATAGATATAGCCGGTCTGTCATAATATAACAGAGACAGTAGATCTAGCTGGTCAGTCATATTATAATAGAGTCAGTAGATCCAGCTGGTCTGTCATAATGTAAATGAGACAGTAGATCTAGCTGGTCTATCATAATATAATAGAGACAGAAGATCTAGCTGGTCTGTCATATTATGATAGAGACAGTATATCTAGCTGGTCTGTCATAGATCTAGCTGGTCAGTCATATTATAATAGAGACAGTAGATCGAGCTGGTCTATCATAATATAATAGAGACAAAAGATCTAGCTGGTCTGTCATAGATCTAGCTGGTCAGTCATAATATAACAGATATAGTAGATCTAGCTGGTCTGTCATAGATCTATCCGGTCTATCATAAAATAATAGAGGTAGTAGATCTAGCTGGTCTGTCATAATATAATAGAGACAGTAGATCTAGCTGGTCTGTCATTATATTATAGAAATAGTAGATCAAGCTGGTCTGTCATAATATAATAGAAACAGTAGATCTAGCTGGTCTGTCATTATATTATATAAACAGTAGATCTAGCTGGTCTGTCATAATATAATAGAAACAGTAGATCTAGCTGGTCTGTAATATTATAAAAATACAGTAGATCTAGCTGGTCTGTAATATTATAATACAGACAGAATATCTAGCTGGTCTGTCATAATATAATAGAGACAGTAGATCTAGCTGGTCTGTCTTAATATAATAGAGACAGGAGATCTAGCTGGTCTGTCATATTATAACAGAGACAGTAGATCTAGCTGGTCTGTCATAATATAATAGAGACAGTAGATCTAGCTGGTCTGTCATTATATTATATAAATAGTAGATCAAGCTGGTCTGTCATAATATAATAGACACAGTAGATCTAGCTGGTCTGTTATAAAATAATAGAAGTAGTATATCTAGCTGGTCTGTAATTATATAATAGAGACAGTAGATCTAGCTGGTCTGTCATAATATAAAAGAGACAGTAGATCTAGCTGGTCTGTCATAATATAATAGAGACATTAGATCTAGCTGGTCTGTCATAATATAATAGTGACAGTAGATCTAGCTGGTCTGTCATTATATTATAGAAATAGTAGATCTAGCTGGTCTGTCATAATATAATAGAAACAGTAGATCTCGCTGGTCTGTCATAATATAATAGAGACAGTAGATCTAGCTGGTCTGTCATAATATAAAAGAGACAGTAGATCTAGCTGGTCTGTCATAATATAATAGAGACATTAGATCTAGCTGGTCTGTCATAATATAATAGAGACAGTAGATCTAGCTGGTCTGTCATTATATTATAGAAATAGTAGATCTAGCTGGTCTGTCATAATATAATAGAAACAGTAGATCTAGCTGGTCTGTCATAATATAATAGAGACAATAGATCTAGCTGGTCTGTCATAATATAATAGAGACAGTAGATCTAGCTGGTCTGTCATAATATAATAGAGATAGTAGATTTTGCTGGTCTGTCAAAATATAATAGAGACAGTAGATCTATCTGGTCTGTGATAATATAATAGAGACAGTAGATCTAGCTGGTCTGTCATAATATAATAGAGACAGGAGATCTATCTGGTCTGTCATAATATAATAGAGACAGTAGATATTGCTGGTCTGTCAAAATATAATAGAGACATTAGATTTAGCTGGTCTGTCATAATATAATAGAGACAGTATATCTAGCTGGTATGTCATAATACAATAGAGACAGTAGATCTAGCTGGTCTGTCATAATATAAAAAAGACAGTAGATCTAGCTGGTCTGTCATAATATAATAGAGACAGTATATCTAGCTGGTATGTCATAATACAATAGAGACAGTAGTTCTAGCTGGTCTGTCATAATATAATAGAGACATTAGATCTAGCTGGTCTGTCATAATATAATAGAGACAGTAGATCTAGCTGGTCTGTCATTATATTATAGAAATAGTAGATCTAGCTGGTCTGTCATAATATAATAGAGACAGTATATCTAGCTGGTCTGTCATAATATAATAGAGACAGTATATCTAGCTGGTCTGTCATAATATAATATAGACAGTAGATCTAGCTGGTCTGTCATAATATAATAGAGACAGTAGATCTAGCTGGTCTGTCATAATACAATAGAGACATTAGATCTAGCCGATCTGTCATAATATAATAGAGACAGTAGATCTAGCTGGTCTGTCATAATATAAAAGAGACAGTAGATCATACTGGTCTGTCATAATATAATAGAGACAGTAGATCTAGCTGGTCTGTAATAATATAATAGAGACATTAGATCTAGCCGTTCTGTCATAATATAATAGAGACAGTATATCTAGCTGGTCTGTCATCATATAATAGAGACAGTAGATCTAGCTGGTCTGTCATAATATAATAGAGACATTAGCTCTAGATGGTCTGTCATAATATAATAGAGACATTAGATCGAGCTGGTCTGTCATAATATAATAGAGACATTAGATCTAGCTGGTCTGTCATAATATAACAGAGACAGTAGATCGAGCTGGTCTGTCATGTTATAATTGAGACAGTATATCTAGCTGGTCTGTCATAATATAATAGAGACAGTAGATCTAGCTGGTCTGTCATAATATAATAGAGACATTAGATCGAGCTGGTCTGTCATAATATAATAGAGAAAGTAGATCTAGCTGGTCTGTAATAATATAATAGAGACAGTAGATCTAGCTGGTCTGTCATAATATAATAGAGACAGTAGATCTAGCTGGTCTGTCATATTATGATAGAGACAGTAGATCTAGCTGGTCTGTAATAATATAATTGAGACAGTAGATCTAGCTGGTCTGTCATAATATAATAGAGACAGTAGATCTAGCTGGTCTGTCATAATATAATAGAGACAGAAGATCTAGCTGGTCTGTCATATTATGATAGAGACAGTATATCTAGCTGGTCTGTCATAGATCTAGCTGGTCAGTCATATTATAATAGAGACAGTAGATCGAGCTGGTCTATCATAATATAATAGAGACAAAAGATCTAGCTGGTCTGTCATAGATCTAGCTGGTCAGTCATAATATAATAGATATAGTAGATCTAGCTGGTCTGTCATAGATCTATCCGGTCTATCATAAAATAATAGAGGTAGTAGATCTAGCTGGTCTGTCATAATATAATAGAGACAGTAGATCTAGCTGGTCTGTCATTATATTATAGAAATAGTAGATCTAGCTGGTCTGTCATAATATAATAGAAACAGTAGATCTAGCTGGTCTGTAATATTATAAAAAATACAGTAGATCTAGCTGGTCTGTAATAATATAATAGAAACAGTAGATCTAGCTGGTCTGTAATATTATAAAAATACAGTAGATCTAGCTGGTCTGTAATATTATAATACAGACAGAATATCTAGCTGGTCTGTCATAATATAATAGAGACAGTAGATCTAGCTGGTCTGTCTTAATATAATAGAGACAGGAGATCTAGCTGGTCTGTCATATATAACAGAGACAGTAGATCTAGCTGGTCTGTCATAATATAATAGAGACAGTAGATCTAGCTGGTCTGTCATTATATTATATAAATAGTAGATCAAGCTGGTCTGTCATAATATAATAGACACAGTAGATCTAGCTGGTCTGTTATAAAATAATAGAAGTAGTATATCTAGCTGGTCTGTAATTATATAATAGAGACAGTAGATCTAGCTGGTCTGTCATAATATAAAAGAGACAGTAGATCTAGCTGGTCTGTCATAATATAATAGAGACATTAGATCTAGCTGGTCTGTCATAATATAATAGTGACAGTAGATCTAGCTGGTCTGTCATTATATTATAGAAATAGTAGATCTAGCTGGTCTGTCATAATATAATAGAAACAGTAGATCTCGCTGGTCTGTCATAATATAATAGAGACAGTAGATCTAGCTGGTCTGTCATAATATAAAAGAGACAGTAGATCTAGCTGGTCTGTCATAATATAATAGAGACATTAGATCTAGCTGGTCTGTCATAATATAATAGAGACAGTAGATCTAGCTGGTCTGTCATTATATTATAGAAATAGTAGATCTAGCTGGTCTGTCATAATATAATAGAAACAGTAGATCTAGCTGGTCTGTCATAATATAATAGAGACAATAGATCTAGCTGGTCTGTCATAATATAATAGAGACAGTAGATCTAGCTGGTCTGTCATAATATAATAGAGATAGTAGATTTTGCTGGTCTGTCAAAATATAATAGAGACAGTAGATCTATCTGGTCTGTGATAATATAATAGAGACAGTAGATCTAGCTGGTCTGTCATAATATAATAGAGACAGGAGATCTATCTGGTCTGTCATAATATAATAGAGACAGTAGATATTGCTGGTCTGTCAAAATATAATAGAGACATTAGATTTAGCTGGTCTGTCATAATATAATAGAGACAGTATATCTAGCTGGTATGTCATAATACAATAGAGACAGTAGATCTAGCTGGTCTGTCATAATATAAAAAGACAGTAGATCTAGCTGGTCTGTCATAATATAATAGAGACAGTATATCTAGCTGGTATGTCATAATACAATAGAGACAGTAGTTCTAGCTGGTCTGTCATAATATAATAGAGACATTAGATCTAGCTGGTCTGTCATAATATAATAGAGACAGTAGATCTAGCTGGTCTGTCATTATATTATAGAAATAGTAGATCTAGCTGGTCTGTCATAATATAATAGAGACAGTATATCTAGCTGGTCTGTCATAATATAATAGAGACAGTATATCTAGCTGGTCTGTCATAATATAATATAGACAGTAGATCTAGCTGGTCTGTCATAATATAATAGAGACAGTAGATCTAGCTGGTCTGTCATAATACAATAGAGACATTAGATCTAGCCGATCTGTCATAATATAATAGAGACAGTAGATCTAGCTGGTCTGTCATAATATAAAAGAGACAGTAGATCATACTGGTCTGTCATAATATAATAGAGACAGTAGATCTAGCTGGTCTGTAATAATATAATAGAGACATTAGATCTAGCCGTTCTGTCATAATATAATAGAGACAGTATATCTAGCTGGTCTGTCATCATATAATAGAGACAGTAGATCTAGCTGGTCTGTCATAATATAATAGAGACATTAGCTCTAGATGGTCTGTCATAATATAATAGAGACATTAGATCGAGCTGGTCTGTCATAATATAATAGAGACATTAGATCTAGCTGGTCTGTCATAATATAACAGAGACAGTAGATCGAGCTGGTCTGTCATGTTATAATTGAGACAGTATATCTAGCTGGTCTGTCATAATATAATAGAGACAGTAGATCTAGCTGGTCTGTCATAATATAATAGAGACATTAGATCGAGCTGGTCTGTCATAATATAATAGAGAAAGTAGATCTAGCTGGTCTGTAATAATATAATAGAGACAGTAGATCTAGCTGGTCTGTCATAATATAATAGAGACATTAGATCTAGCTGGTCTGTCATAATATAATAACAGAGACAGTAGATCGAGCTGGTCTGTCATGTTATAATTGAGACAGTAGATCTAGCTGGTCTGTCATAATATAATAGAGACATTAGATTTAGCTGGTCTGTCATAATATAATAGAGACAGTATATCTAGCTGGTATGTCATAATACAATAGAGACAGTAGATCTAGCTGGTCTGTCATAATATAAAAAAGACAGTAGATCTAGCTGGTCTGTCATAATATAATAGAGACAGTATATCTAGCTGGTATGTCATAATACAATAGAGACAGTAGTTCTAGCTGGTCTGTCATAATACAACAGAGACAGTATATCTAGCTGGTCTGTCATAATACAATAGAGACAGTATATCTAGCTGGTCTGTCATAATATAATAGAGACAGTAGATCTAGCTGGTCTGTCATTATATTATAGAAATAGTAGATCTAGCTGGTCTGTCACAATATAATAGAAACAGTAGATCTAGCTGGTCTGTCATAATATAATAGAGACAGTAGATCTAGCTGGTCTGTCATAATATAATAGAGACAGTAGATCTAGCTGGTCTGTCACAATATAATAGAGACAGTAGATCTAGCTGGTCTGTCTTAATATAATAGAGACAGTAGATCTAGCTGGTCTGTCATATTATAACAGAGACAGTAGATCTAGCTGGTCTGTCATAATATAATAGAGACAGTAGATCTAGCTGGTCTGTCATTATATTATATAAATAGTAGATCAAGCTGGTCTGTCATAATATAATAGAGACAATAGATCTAGCTGGTCTGTTATAAAATAATAGAAGTAGTATATCTAGCTGGTCTGTAATTATATAATAGAGACAGTAGATCTAGCTGGTCTGTCATAATATAAAAGAGACAGTAGATCTAGCTGGTCTGTCATAATATAATAGAGACATTAGATCTAGCTGGTCTGTCATAATATAATAGTGACAGTAGATCTAGCTGGTCTGTCATTATATTATAGAAATAGTAGATCTAGCTGGTCTGTCATAATATAATAGAAACAGTAGATCTAGCTGGTCTGTCATAATATAATAGAGACAGTAGATCTAGCTGGTCTGTCATAATATAAAAGAGACAGTATATCTAGCTGGTCTGTCATAATATAATAGAGACAATAGATCTAGCTGGTCTGTCATTATATTATAGAAATAGTAGATCTAGCTGGTCTGTCATAATATAATAGAAACAGTAGATCTAGCTGGTCTGTCATAATATAATAGAGACAGTAGATCTAGCTGGTCTGTCATAATATAAAAGAGACAGTAGATCTAGCTGGTCTGTCATAATATAATAGAGACAGTAGATCTAGCTGGTCTGTCATAATATAATAGAGACAGTAGATCTAGCTGGTCTGTCATAATATAATAGAGACAGTAGATCTAGCTGGTCTGTCATAATATAATAGAGACAGTAGATCTAGCTGGTCTGTCATAATATAATAGAGACAGTAGATCTAGCTGGTCTGTCATAATATAATAGAGACAGTAGATCTAGCTGGTCTGTCATAATATAATAGAGACAGTAGATCTAGCTGGTCTGTCATAATATAATAGAGACAGTAGATCTAGCTGGTCTGTCATAATATAATAGAGACAGTAGATCTAGCTGGTCTGTCATAATATAATAGAGACAGTAGATCTAGCTGGTCTGTCATAATATAATAGAGACAGTAGATCTAGCTGGTCTGTCATTATATTATAGAAATAGTAGATCTAGCTGGTCTGTCATAATATAATAGAAACAGTAGATCTAGCTGGTCTGTCATAATATAATAGAGACATTAGATCTAGCTGGTCTGTCATAATATAAAAGAGACAGTAGATCTAGCTGGTCTGTCATATTATAACAGAGACAGTAGATCTAGCTGGTCTGTCATAATATAATAGAGACAGTAGATCTAGCTGGTCTGTCATTATATTATATAAATAGTAGATCAAGCTGGTCTGTCATAATATAATAGAGACAGTAGATCTAGCTGGTCTGTTATAAAATAATAGAAGTAGTATATCTAGCTGGTCTGTAATTATATAATAGAGACAGTAGATCTAGCTGGTCTGTCATAATATAAAAGAGACAGTAGATCTAGCTGGTCTGTCATAATATAATAGAGACATTAGATCTAGCTGGTCTGTCATAATATAATAGTGACAGTAGATCTAGCTGGTCTGTCATTATATTATAGAAATAGTAGATCTAGCTGGTCTGTCATAATATAATAGAGACAGTAGATCTCGCTGGTCTGTCATAATATAATAGAGACAGTAGATCTAGCTGGTCTGTCATAATATAAAAGAGACAGTAGATCTAGCTGGTCTGTCATAATATAATAGAGACAGTAGATCTAGCTGGTCTGTCATAATATAATAGAGACAGTAGATCTAGCTGGTCTGTCATAATATAATAGAAACAGTAGATCTAGCTGGTCTGTCATAATATAATAGAGACAGTAGATCTAGCTGGTCTGTCATAATATAATAGAGACAGTAGATCTAGCTGGTCTGTCATAATATAATAGAGACAGTAGATCTAGCTGGTCTGTCATAATATAATAGAGACAGTAGATCTAGCTGGTCTGTCATAATATAATAGAGACAGTAGATCTAGCTGGTCTGTCATAATATAATAGAGACAGTAGATCTAGCTGGTCTGTCATAATATAATAGAGACAGTAGATCTAGCTGGTCTGTCATAATATAATAGAGACAGTAGATCTAGCTGGTCTGTCATAATATAATAGAGACAGTAGATCTAGCTGGTCTGTCATAATACAATAGAGACAGTAGATCTAGCTGGTCTGTCATAATATAATAGAGACATGAAGACAGTATATCTAGCTGGTCTGTCATAATATAATAGAGACAGTATATCTACCTGGCCTGTCATAATATAATAGAGACAGTAGATCTAGCTGGTCTGTCATTATATTATAGAGACAGTAGATCTAGCTGGTCTGTCATAATATAATAGAAACAGTAGATCTAGCTGGTCTGTCATAATATAATAGAGACAGTAGATCTAGCTGGTCTGTCATAATATAAAAGAGACAGTAGATCTAGCTGGTCTGTCATAATATAATAGAGACAGTAGATCTAGCTGGTCTGTCATAATATAATAGAGACAGTAGATCTAGCTGGTCTGTCATAATATAATATAAACAGTAGATCAAGCTGGTCTGTCATAATATAATAGAGACAGTAGATCTAGCTGGTCTGTCATAATATAATAGAGACAGTAGATCTAGCTGGTCTGTCATAATATAATAGAGACAGTAGATCTAGCTGGTCTGTCATAATATAAAAGAGACAGTAGATCTAGCTGGTCTGTCATAATATAATAGAGACAGTAGATCTAGCTGGTCTGTCATAATATAATAGAGACAGTAGATCTAGCTGGTCTGTCATAATATTATAGAAATAGTAGATCTAGCTGGTCTGTCATAATATAATAGAGACAGTAGATCTAGCTGGTCTGTCATAATATAATAGAGACAGTAGATCTAGCTGGTCTGTCATAATATAATAGAGACAGTAGATCTAGCTGGTCTGTCATAATATAATAGAGACAGTAGATCTAGCTGGTCTGTCATAATATAATAGAGACAGTAGATCTAGCTGGTCTGTCATAATATAATAGAGACAGTAGATCTAGCTGGTCTGTCATAATATAATAGAGACAGTAGATCTAGCTGGTCTGTCATAATATAATAGAGACAGTAGATCTAGCTGGTCTGTCATAATATAATAGAGACAGTAGATCTAGCTGGTCTGTCATAATATAATAGAGACAGTAGATCTAGCTGGTCTGTCATAATATAATAGAGACAGTAGATCTAGCTGGTCTGTCATAATATATATAAGACAGTAGATCTAGCTGGTCTGTCAAAATATAATAGAGACAATAGATCTAGCTGGTCTGTCATAATATAATAGACAGTAGATCTAGCTGGTCTGTCATCATATAATAGAGACAGTAGATCTAGCTGGTCTGTCATAATATAATAGAGACAGTAGATCTAGCTGGACTGTCATAATATAATAGAGACGGTATCTAGCTGGTCTGTCATAATATAATAGAGACAGTAGATCGAGCTGGACTGTCATCATATAATAGAGACAGTAGATCTAGCTGGTCTGTCATAATATAATAGAGACAGTAGATCTAGCTGGTCTGTCATAATATAATAGAGACAGTAGATCTAGCTGGTCTGTCAAAATATAATAGAGACACAGAGACAGTAGATCTAGCTGGTCTGTCATATTATAATAGAGACAGTAGATCTAGCTGGTCTGTCATTATATTATAGAGATAGTAGATCTAGCTGGTCTGTCATAATATAATAGAAACAGTAGATCTAGCTGGTCTGTCATAATATAATAGAGACAGTAGATCTAGCTGGTCTGTCACAATATAAAAGAGACAGTAGATCTAGCTGGTCTGTCATAATATAATAGAGACAGTAGATCTAGCTGGTCTGTCATAATATAATAGAGACAGTAGATCTAGCTGGTCTGTCATAAATATAATAGAGACAGTAGATCTAGCTGGTCTGTCATAATATAATAGAAACAGTAGATCTAGCTGGTCTGTCATAATATAATAGAGACAGTAGATCTAGCTGGTCTGTCATAATATAATAGAGACAGTAGATCTAGCTGGTCTGTCATAATATAAAAGAGACAGTAGATCTAGCTGGTCTGTCATAATATAATAGAGACAGTAGATCTAGCTGGTCTGTCAAAATATAAAAGAGACAGTAGATCTAGCTGATCTGTCATAATATAATAGAGACAGTATATCTAGCTGGGCTGTCATAATATAATAGAGACAATAGATCTAGCTGGTCTGTCATTATATTATAGAAATAGTAGATCAAGCTGGTCTGTCATAATATAATAGACACAGTAGATCTAGCTGGTCTGTTATAATATAATAGAGACAGTAGATCTAGCTGGTCTGTCACAATATAAAAGAGACAGTAGATCTAGCTGGTCTGTCATATTATAACAGAGACAGTAGATCTAGCTGGTCTGTCATAATATAATAGAGACAGTAGATCTAGCTGGTCTGTCATTATATTATATAAATAGTAGATCAAGCTGGTCTGTCATAATATAATAGACACAGTAGATCTAGCTGGTCTGTTATAAAATAATAGAAGTAGTATATCTAGCTGGTCTGTAATTATATAATAGAGACAGTAGATCTAGCTGCTCTGTCATAATATAAAAGAGACAGTAGATCTAGCTGGTCTGTCATAATATAATAGAGACATTAGATCTAGCTGGTCTGTCATAATATAATAGTGACAGTAGATCTAGCTGGTCTGTCATTATATTATAGAAATAGTAGATCTAGCTGGTCTGTCATAATATAATAGAAACAGTAGATCTCGCTGGTCTGTCATAATATAATAGAGACAGTAGATCTAGCTGGTCTGTCATAATATAAAAGAGACAGTATATCTAGCTGGTCTGTCATAATATAATAGAGACAATAGATCTAGCTGGTCTGTCATTATATTATAGAAATAGTAGATCTAGCTGGTCTGTCATAATATAATAGAAACAGTAGATCTAGCTGGTCTGTCATAATATAATAGAGACAGTAGATCTAGCTGGTCTGTCACAATATAAAAGAGACAGTAGATCTAGCTGGTCTGTCATAATATAATAGAGACAGTATATCTAGCTGGTCTGTCATAATATAAAAGAGACAGTAGATCTAGCTGGTCTGTCATAATATAAAAGAGACAGTATATCTAGCTGGTCTGTCATAATATAATAGAGACAGTAGATCTAGCTGATCTGTCATAATATAATAGAGACAGTATATCTAGCTGGTCTGTCATAATATAATAGAGACAATAGATCTAGCTGGTCTGTCATTATATTATAGAAATAGTAGATCTAGCTGGTCTGTCATAATATAATAGAAACAGTAGATCTAGCTGGTCTGTCATAATATAATAGAGACAGTAGATCTAGCTGGTCTGTCACAATATAAAAGAGACAGTAGATCTAGCTGGTCTGTCATAATATAATAGAGACATTAAATCTAGCTGGTCTGTCATAATACAATAGAGACAGTAGATCTAGCTGGTCTGTCATTATATTATAGAAATAGTAGATCTAGCTGGTCTGTCATAATATAATAGAAACAGTAGATCTCGCTGGTCTGTCATAATATAATAGAGACATTAGATCTAGCTGGTCTGTCATAATACAATAGAGACAGTAGATCTAGCTGGTCTGTCATAATATAAAAGAGACAGTATATCTAGCTGGTCTGTCATAATATAATAGAGACAATAGATCTAGCTGGTCTGTCATTATATTATAGAAATAGTAGATCTAGCTGGTCTGTCATAATATAATAGAAACAGTAGATCTAGCTGGTCTGTCATGATATAATAGAGACAGTAGATCTAGCTGGTCTGTCACAATATAAAAGAGACAGTAGATCTAGCTGGTCTGTCATAATATAATAGAGACATTAGATCTAGCTGGTCTGTCATAATACAATAGAGACAGTAGATCTAGCTGGTCTGTCATAATATAATAGAAACAGTAGATCTAGCTGATCTGTCATAATATAATAGAGACAGTTTACCTAGCTGGTCTGTCATAATATAATAGAGACAATAGATCTAGCTGGTCTGTCATAATATATAGAGACAGTAGATCTAGCTGGTCTGTCATAATATAATAGAGACAGTAGATCTAGCTGGTCTGTCATAATACAATAGAGACAGTAGATCTAGCTGGTCTGTCATAATATAATAGAGATATTAGATCTAGCTGGTCTGTCATAATACAATAGAGATATCTAGCTGGTCTGTCATAATATAATAGAGACATTAGATCTAGCTGGTCAATCATAATATAATAGAGACAGAAGATCGAGCTGGATTGTCATAGATCTAGCTGGTCAGTCATATTATAATAGAGTCAGTAGATCCAGCTGGTCTGTCATAATGTAAATGAGACAGTAGATCTAGCTGGTCTATCATAATATAATAGAGACAGAAGATCTAGCTGGTCTGTCATATTATGATAGAGACAGTATATCTAGCTGGTCTGTCATAGATCTAGCTGGTCAGTCATATTATAATAGAGACAGTAGATCGAGCTGGTCTATCATAATATAATAGAGACAAAAGATCTAGCTGGTCTGTCATAGATCTAGCTGGTCAGTCATAATATAATAGATATAGTAGATCTAGCTGGTCTGTCATAGATCTATCCGGTCTATCATAAAATAATAGAGGTAGTAGATCTAGCTGGTCTGTCATAATATAATAGAGACAGTAGATCTAGCTGGTCTGTCATTATATTATAGAAATAGTAGATCTAGCTGGTCTGTCATAATATAATAGAAACAGTAGATCTAGCTGGTCTGTCATTATATTATATAAACAGTAGATCTAGCTGGTCTGTCATAATATAATAGAAACAGTAGATCTAGTTGGTCTGTAATATTATAAAAAATACAGTAGATCTAGCTGGACTGTAATATTATAATACAGACAGAATATCTAGCTGGTCTGTCATAATATAATAGAGACAGTAGATCTAGCTGGTCTGTCTTAATATAATAGAGACAGGAGATCTAGCTGGTCTGTCATATTATAACAGAGACAGTAGATCTAGCTGGTCTGTCATAATATAATAGAGACAGTAGATCTAGCTGGTCTGTCATTATATTATATAAATAGTAGATCAAGCTGGTCTGTCATAATATAATAGACACAGTAGATCTAGCTGGTCTGTTATAAAATAATAGAAGTAGTATATCTAGCTGGTCTGTAATTATATAATAGAGACAGTAGATCTAGCTGGTCTGTCATAATATAAAGAGACAGTAGATCTAGCTGGTCTGTCATAATATAATAGAGACATTAGATCTAGCTGGTCTGTCATAATATAATAGTGACAGTAGATCTAGCTGGTCTGTCATTATATTATAGAAATAGTAGATCTAGCTGGTCTGTCATAATATAATAGAAACAGTAGATCTCGCTGGTCTGTCATAATATAATAGAGACAGTAGATCTAGCTGGTCTGTCATAATATAAAAGAGACAGTAGATCTAGCTGGTCTGTCATAATATAATAGAGACATTAGATCTAGCTGGTCTGTCATAATATAATAGAGACAGTAGATCTAGCTGGTCTGTCATTATATTATAGAAATAGTAGATCTAGCTGGTCTGTCATAATATAATAGAAACAGTAGATCTAGCTGGTCTGTCATAATATAAAAGAGACAATAGATCTAGCTGGTCTGTCATAATATAATAGAGACAGTAGATCTAGCTGGTCTGTCATAATATAATAGAGATAGTAGATTTTGCTGGTCTGTCAAAATATAATAGAGACAGTAGATCTATCTGGTCTGTGATAATATAATAGAGACAGTAGATCTAGCTGGTCTGTCATAATATAATAGAGACAGGAGATCTATCTGGTCTGTCATAATATAATAGAGACAGTAGATATTGCTGGTCTGTCAAAATATAATAGAGACATTAGATTTAGCTGGTCTGTCATAATATAATAGAGACAGTATATCTAGCTGGTATGTCATAATACAATAGAGACAGTAGATCTAGCTGGTCTGTCATAATATAAAAAGACAGTAGATCTAGCTGGTCTGTCATAATATAATAGAGACAGTATATCTAGCTGGTATGTCATAATACAATAGAGACAGTAGTTCTAGCTGGTCTGTCATAATATAATAGAGACATTAGATCTAGCTGGTCTGTCATAATATAATAGAGACAGTAGATCTAGCTGGTCTGTCATTATATTATAGAAATAGTAGATCTAGCTGGTCTGTCATAATATAATAGAGACAGTATATCTAGCTGGTCTGTCATAATATAATAGAGACAGTATATCTAGCTGGTCTGTCATAATATAATATAGACAGTAGATCTAGCTGGTCTGTCATAATATAATAGAGACAGTAGATCTAGCTGGTCTGTCATAATACAATAGAGACATTAGATCTAGCCGATCTGTCATAATATAATAGAGACAGTAGATCTAGCTGGTCTGTCATAATATAAAAGAGACAGTAGATCATACTGGTCTGTCATAATATAATAGAGACATTAGCTCTAGATGGTCTGTCATAATATAATAGAGACATTAGATCGAGCTGGTCTGTCATAATATAATAGAGACATTAGATCTAGCTGGTCTGTCATAATATAACAGAGACAGTAGATTGAGCTGGTCTGTCATGTTATAATTGAGACAGTATATCTAGCTGGTCTGTCATAATATAATAGAGACAGTAGATCTAGCTGGTCTGTCATAATATAATAGAGACATTAGATCGAGCTGGTCTGTCATAATATAATAGAGAAAGTAGATCTAGCTGGTCTGTAATAATATAATAGAGACAGTAGATCTAGCTGGTCTGTCATAATATAATAGAGACATTAGATCTAGCTGGTCTGTCATAATATAACAGAGACAGTAGATCGAGCTGGTCTGTCATGTTATAATTGAGACAGTAGATCTAGCTGGTCTGTCATAATATAATAGAAACATTAGATTTAGCTGGTCTGTCATAATATAATAGAGACAGTATATCTAGCTGGTATGTCATAATACAATAGAGACAGTAGATCTAGCTGGTCTGTCATAATATAAAAAGACAGTAGATCTAGCTGGTCTGTCATAATATAATAGAGACAGTATATCTAGCTGGTATGTCATAATACAATAGAGACAGTAGTTCTAGCTGGTCTGTCATAATACAATAGAGACAGTATATCTAGCTGGTCTGTCATAATACAATAGAGACAGTATATCTAGCTGGTCTGTCATAATATAATAGAGACAGTAGATCTAGCTGGTCTGTCATTATATTATAGAAATAGTAGATCTAGCTGGTCTGTCATAATATAATAGAGACAGTATATCGAGCTGGTCTGTCATAATATAATAGAGACAGTATATCTAGCTGGTCTGTCATAATATAATATAGACAGTAGATCTAGCTGGTCTGTCATAATATAATAGAGACAGTAGATCTAGCTGGTCTGTCATAATACAATAGAGACATTAGATCTAGCCGATCTGTCATAATATAATAGAGACAGTAGATCTAGCTGGTCTGTCATAATATAAAAGAGACAGTAGATCATAGCTGTCTGTCATAATATAATAGAGACAGTAGATCTAGCTGGTCTGTAATAATATAATAGAGACATTAGATCTAGCCTTTCTGTCATAATATAATAGAGACAGTATATCTAGCTGGTCTGTCATCATATAATAGAGACAGTAGATCTAGCTGGTCTGTCATAATATAATAGAGACATTAGCTCTAGATGGTCTGTCATAATATAATAGAGACATTAGATCGAGCTGGTCTGTCATAATATAATAGAGACATTAGATCTAGCTGGTCTGTCATAATATAATAGAGACAGTAGATCGAGCTGGTCTGTCATGTTATATTGAGACAGTATACAGCTGGTCTGTCATAATATAATAGAGACAGTAGATCTAGCTGGTCTGTCATAATATAATAGAGACATTAGATCGAGCTGGTCTGTCATAATATAATAGAAAGAGACAGCTGGTCTGTAATAATATAATAGAGACAGTAGATCTAGCTGGTCTGTCATAATATAATAGAGACATTAGATCTAGCTGGTCTGTCATAATATAACAGAGACAGTAGATCGAGCTGGTCTGTCATGTTATAATTGAGACAGTAGATCTAGCTGGTCTGTCATAATATAATAGAGACATTAGATTTAGCTGGTCTGTCATAATATAATAGAGACAGTATATCTAGCTGGTATGTCATAATACAATAGAGACAGTAGATCTAGCTGGTCTGTCATAATATAAAAAAGACAGTAGATCTAGCTGGTCTGTCATAATATAATAGAGACAGTATATCTAGCTGGTATGTCATAATATAATAGAGACAGTAGTTCTAGCTGGTCTGTCATAATACAATAGAGACAGTATATCTAGCTGGTCTGTCATAATACAATAGAGACAGTATATCTAGCTGGTCTGTCATAATATAATAGAGACAGTAGATCTAGCTGGTCTGTCATTATATTATAGAAATAGTAGATCTAGCTGGTCTGTCATAATATAATAGAGACAGTATATCTAGCTGGTCTGTCATAATATAATAGAGACAGTATATCTAGCTGGTCTGTCATAATATAATAGAGACAGTAGATCTAGCTGGTCTGTCATAATATAATAGAGACAGTAGATCTAGCTGGTCTGTCATAATACAATAGAGACATTAGATCTAGCCGATCTGTCATAATATAATAGAGACAGTAGATCTAGCTGGTCTGTCATAATATAAAAGAGACAGTAGATCATACTGTTCTGTCATAATATAATAGAGACAGTAGATCTAGCTGGTCTGTAATAATATAATAGAGACATTAGATCTAGCCTGGTCTGTCATAATATAATAGAGACAGTATATCTAGCTGGTATGTCATAATACAATAGAGACAGTAGATCTAGCTGGTCTGTCATAATATAAAAAAGACAGTAGATCTAGCTGGTCTGTCATAATATAATAGAGACAGTATATCTAGCTGGTCTGTCATAATATAATAGAGACAGTATATCTAGCTGGTCTGTCATAATATAATAGAGACAGTAGATCTAGCTGGTCTGTCATAATATAATAGAGACAGTATATCTAGCTGGTCTGTCATAATATAATAGAGACAGTAGATCTAGCTGGTCTGTCATAATATAATAGAGACAGTAGATCTAGCTGGTCTGTCATAATATAATAGAGACAGTAGATCTAGCTGGTCTGTCATAATATAAAAGAGACAGTAGATCATACTGGTCTGTCATAATATAATAGAGACAGTAGATCTAGCTGGTCTGTAATAATATAATAGAGACATTAGATCTAGCCGTTCTGTCATAATATAATAGAGACAGTATATCTAGCTGGTCTGTCATCATATAATAGAGACAGTAGATCTAGCTGGTCAGTCATAATATAATAGAGACATTAGATCTAGATGGTCTGTCATAATATAATAGAGACATTAGATCGAGCTGGTCTGTCATAATATAATAGAGACATTAGATCTAGCTGGTCTGTCATAATATAACAGATACAGTAGATCGAGCTGGTCTGTCATGTTATAATTGAGACAGTATATCTAGCTGGTCTGTCATAATATAATAGAGACAGTAGATCTAGCTGGTCTGTCATAATATAATAGAGACATTAGATCGAGCTGGTCTGTCATAATATAATAGAGAACGTAGATCTAGCTGGTCTGTAATAATATAATAGAGACAGTAGATCTAGCTGGTCTGTCATAATATAATAGAGACATTAGATCTAGCTGGTCTGTCATAATATAACAGAGACAGTAGATCGAGCTGGTCTGTCATGTTATAATTGAGACAGTAGATCTAGCTGGTCTGTCATAATATAATAGAGACATTAGATTTAGCTGGTCTGTCATAATATAATAGAGACAGTGTATCTAGCTGGTATGTCATAATACCAGAGACAGTAGATCTAGCTGGTCTGTCATAATATAAAAAGACAGTAGATCTAGCTGGTCTGTCATAATATAATAGAGACAGTATATCTAGCTGGTATGTCATAATACAATAGAGACAGTAGTTCTAGCTGGTCTGTCATAATACAATAGAGACAGTATATCTAGCTGGTCTGTCATAATACAATTAGAGACAGTAGATCTAGCTGGTCTGTCATAATTTAAAAGAGAAAGTAGATCTAGCTGGTCTGTCATAATATAATAGAGACAGTATATCTAGCTGGTCTGTCATAATATAATAGAGACAGTATATCTAGCTGGTATGTCATAATACAATAGAGACAGTAGATCTAGCTGGTCTGTCATAATATAATAGAAACAGTAGATCTAGCTGGTCTGTCATAATATAATAGAGACATTAGATCGAGCCGATCTGTCATAATATAATAGAGACAGTAGATCTAGCTGGTCTGTAATAATATAATAGAGACAGTAGATCTAGTTGGTATGTCATAATACAATAGAGACAGTAGATCTAGCTGGTCTGTCATAATATAATAGAAACAGTAGATCTAGCTGGTCTGTCATAATATAATAGAGGCATTAGATCTAGCCGATCTGTCATAATATAATAGAGACAGTAGATCTAGCTGGTCTGTCATACTATAAAAGAGACAGTAGATCTAGCTGGTCTGTCATGATATAATAGAGACAGTATATCTAGCTGGTCTGTCATAATATAATAGAGACAGTATATCTAGCTGGTATGTCATAATACAATAGAGACAGTAGATCTAGCTGGTCTGTCATAATATAATAGAGACCGTATATCTAGCTGGTCTGTCATAATATAATAGAGACAGTATATCTAGCTGGTCTGTCATAATATAATAGAGACAGTAGATCTAGCTGGTCTGTCATAATATAATAGAGACAGTAGATCTAGCTGGTCTGTCATAATATAATAGAGACAGTATATCTAGCTGGTATGTCATAATACAATAGAGACAGTAGATCTAGCTGGTCTGTCATAATATAAAAGAGACAGTAGATCTTGCTGGTCTGTCAAAATATAATAGAGACAGTATATCTAGCTGGTATGTCATAATACAATAGAGACAGTAGTTCTAGCTGGTCTGTCATAATACAATAGAGACAGTATATCTAGCTGGTCTGTCATAATATAATAGAGACAGTATATCTAGCTGGTCTGTCATAATATAATAGAGACAGTATATCTAGCTGGTCTGTCATAATATAATAGAGACAGTATATCTAGCTGGTCTGTCATAATATAATAGAGACAGTATATCTAGCTGGTCTGTCATAATATAATAGAGACAGTAGATCTAGCTGGTCTGTAATAATATAATAGAGACAGTAGATCTAGCTGGTCTGTCATAATATAATAGAGACAGTATATCTAGCTGGTATGTCATAATACAATAGAGACAGTAGATCTAGCTGGTCTGTCATAATATAAAAGAGACAGTAGATCTTGCTGGTCTGTCAAAATATAATAGAGACAGTATATCTAGCTGGTATGTCATAATACAATAGAGACAGTAGTTCTAGCTGGTCTGTCATAGTACAATAGAGACAGTATATCTAGCTGGTCTGTCATAATATAATAGAGACAGTATATCTAGCTGGTCTGTCATAATATAATAGAGACAGTATATCTAGCTGGTCTGTCATAATATAATAGAGACAGTAGATCTAGCTGGTCTGTCATAATATAATAGAGACATTAGATCTAGCCGATCTGTCATAATATAATAGAGACAGTAGATCTAGCTGGTCTGTCATAATATAAAAGAGACAGTAGATCATACTGGTCTGTCATAAGATAATAGAGACAGTAGATCTAGCTGGTCTGTAATAATATAATAGAGACATTAGATCTAGCCGATCTGTCATAATATAATAGAGACAGTATATCTAGCTGGTCTGTCATAATATAATAGAGATAGTAGATCTAGCTGGTCTGTCATAATATAATAGAGACATTAGCTCTCGATGGTCTGTCATAATATAATAGAGACATTAGATCGAGCTGGTCTGTCATAATATAATAGAGACAGTAGATCTGCTGGTCTGTAATAATATAATAGTAGATCTAGCTGGTCTGTCATAATATAATAGAGACAGATCTAGCTGGTCTGTCATAATATAACAGAGACATTAGAGACTGGTCTGTCATAATATAATAGAGACAGTATATCTAGCTGGTCTGTCATAATATAATAGAGACAGTAGATCAGCTGGTCTGTCATAATATAATAGAGACATTAGCTCTAGATGGTCTGTCATAATATAATAGAGACATTAGATCGAGCTGGTCTGTCATGTTATAATAGAGACAGTATATCTAGCTGGTCTGTCATAATATAATAGAGACAGTAGATCTAGCTGGTCTGTCATAATATAATAGAGACAGTAGATCTAGATGGTCTGTCATAATATAATAGAGACATTAGATAGCTGGTCTGTCATAATATAATAGAGACAGTAGATCTAGCTGGTCTGTCATAATATAATAGAGACATATAGCTGGTCTGTCATAATACAATAGAGACAGTAGATCTAGCTGGTCTGTAATAATATAATAGAGACAGTAGATCTAGCTGGTCTGTCATATATATAGAGACAGTAGAGAGCTGGTCTGTCTGTCATAATACAATAGAGACAGTATATCTAGCTGGTCTGTCATAATATAATAGAGACAGTAGTTCTAGCTGGTCTGTCATAATATAATAGAGACAGTAGATCTAGCTGGTCTGTCATAATATAATAGAGACAGTATATCTAGCTGGTCTGTCATAATATAATAGAGACAGTAGATCTAGCTGGTCTGTCATAATATAATAGAGACAGTAGATCTAGCTGGTCTGTCATAATACAATGAGACAGTAGATCAAGCTGGTCTGTCATGTTATAATTGAGACAGTAGATCTAGCTGGTCTGTCATAATATAATAGAGACATTAGCTCTAGATGGTCTGTCATAATATAATAGAGACATTAGATCGAGCTGGTCTGTCATAATATAATAGAGACAGTAGATCTAGCTGGTCTGTAATAATATAATAGAGACATTAGCTCTAGCTGGTATGTCATAATATAATAGAGACATTAGATCTAGCTGGTCTGTCATAATATAATAGAGACATTAGATTTAGCTGGTCTGTCATAATATAATAGAGACAGTATATCTAGCTGGTCTGTCATGTTATAATTGAGACAGTAGATCTAGCTGGTCTGTCATAATATAATAGAGACAGTAGATCTCGCTGGTCTGTCATAATATAATAGAGACAGTATATCTAGCTGGTATGTCATAATACAATAGAGACAGTAGTTCTAGCTGGTCTGTCATAATACAATAGAGACAGTATATATAGCTGGTCTGTCATAATATAATAGAGACAGTATATCTAGCTGGTCTGTCATAATATAATAGAGACAGTATATCTAGCTGGTCTGTCATAATATAATAGAGACAGTATATCTAGCTGGTCTGTCATAATATAATAGAGACAGTAGATCTAGCTGGTCTGTCATAATATAATAGAGACATTAGATATCGCTGGTCTGTCATAATATAACAGAGACAGTAGATCGAGCTGGTCTGTCATAATATAATAGAGACAGTAGATATAGCTGGTCTGTAATAATATAATAGAGACATTAGCTCTAGCTGGTATGTCATAATATAATAGAGACATTAGATCTAGCTGGTCTGTCATAATATAATAGAGACATTAGATTTAGCTGGTCTGTCATAATATAATAGAGACAGTATATCTAGCTGGTATGTCATAATACAATAGAGACAGCAGATCTAGCTGGTCTGTCATAATATAAAAGAGACAGTAGATCTAGCTGGTCTGTCATAATATAAAAGAGACAGTAGATCTAGCTGGTCTGTCATAATATAATAGAGACAGTATATCTAGCTGGTCTGTCATAATATAATAGAGACAGTATATCTAGCTGGTCTGTCATAATATAACAGAGACAGTAGATCGAGCTGGTCTGTCATGTTATAATTGAGACAGTAGATCTAGCTGGTCTGTCATAATACAATAGAGACAGTAGATCTAGCTGGTCTGTAATAATATAATAGAGACAGTAGATCTAGTTGGTATGTCATAATACAATAGAGACAGTAGATCTAGCTGGTCTGTCATAATATAAAAGAGACAGTAGATCATACTGGTCTGTCATAATATAATAGAGACATTAGATCTAGCTGGTCTGTCATAATATAATAGAGACATTAGATCTAGCTGGTGTGTCATAATATAACAGAGACAGTAGATCGAGCTGGTCTGTCATGTTATAATTGAGACAGTAGATTTAGCTGGTCTGTCATAATACAATAGAGACAGTAGATCTAGCTGGTCTGTAATAATATAATAGAGACAGTAGATCTAGTTGGTATGTCATAATACAATAGAGACAGTAGATCTAGCTGGTCTGTCATAATATAAAAGAGACAGTAGATCATACTGGTCTGTCATAATATAATAGAGACATTAGATCTAGCTGGTCTGTCATAATATAACAGAGACAGTAGATCGAGCTGGTCTGTCATGTTATAATTGAGGCAGTAGATCTAGCTGGTCTGTCATAATACAATAGAGACAGTAGATCTAGCTGGTCTGTAATAATATAATAGAGACAGTAGATCTAGCTGGTCTGTCATAATATAATAGAGACAGTATATCTAGCTGGTCTGTCATAATATAATAGAGACAGTATATCTAGCTGGTCTGTCATAATATAATAGAGACAGTATATCTAGCTGGTCTGTCATAATATAATAGAGACAGTATATCGAGCTGGTCTGTCATAATATAATAGAGACAGTAGATCTAGCTGGTCTGTCATGATATAATAGAGACTGTAGATCTAGCTGGTCTGTCATAATACAATAGAGACATTAGATCTAGCCGATCTGTCATAATATAATAGAGACAGTAGATCTAGCTGGTCTGTCATAATATAAAAGAGACAGTAGATCATACTGGTCTGTCATAATATAATAGAGACATTAGATCTAGCTGGTCTGTCATAATATAACAGAGACATTAGATCGAGCTGGTCTGTCATAATATAATAGAGACAGTAGATCTAGCTGGTCTGTAATAATATAATAGAGACATTAGCTCTAGCTGGTATGTCATAATATAATAGAGACATTAGATCTAGCTGGTCTGTCATAATATAATAGAGACATTAGATTTAGCTGGTCTGTCATAATATAATAGAGACAGTATATCTAGCTGGTCTGTCATGTTATAATTGAGACAGTAGATCTAGCTGGTCTGTCATAATATAATAGAGACAGTAGATCTCGCTGGTCTGTCATAATATAATAGAGACAGTATATCTAGCTGGTATGTCATAATACAATAGAGACAGTATATCTAGCTGGTATGTCATAATACAATAGAGACAGTAGTTCTAGCTGGTCTGTCATAATACAATAGAGACAGTATATATAGCTGGTCTGTCATAATATAATAGAGACAGTATATCTAGCTGGTCTGTCATAATATAATAGAGACAGTATATCTAGCTGGTCTGTCATAATATAATAGAGACAGTATATCTAGCTGGTCTGTCATAATATAATAGAGACAGTAGATCTAGCTGGTCTGTCATAATATAATAGAGACATTAGATATCGCTGGTCTGTCATAATATAATAGAGACATTAGCTCTAGCTGGTATGTCATAATATAATAGAGACATTAGATCTAGCTGGTCTGTCATAATATAATAGAGACATTAGATTTAGCTGGTCTGTCATAATATAATAGAGACAGTATATCTAGCTGGTCTGTCATGTTATAATTGAGACAGTAGATCTAGCTGGTCTGTCATAATATAATAGAGACAGTAGATCTCGCTGGTCTGTCATAATATAATAGAGACAGTATATCTAGCTGGTATGTCATAATACAATAGAGACAGTATATCTAGCTGGTATGTCATAATACAATAGAGACAGTAGTTCTAGCTGGTCTGTCATAATACAATAGAGACAGTATATATAGCTGGTCTGTCATAATATAATAGAGACAGTATATCTAGCTGGTCTGTCATAATATAATAGAGACAGTATATCTAGCTGGTCTGTCATAATATAATAGAGACAGTATATCTAGCTGGTCTGTCATAATATAATAGAGACAGTAGATCTAGCTGGTCTGTCATAATATAATAGAGACATTAGATATCGCTGGTCTGTCATAATATAACAGAGACAGTAGATCGAGCTGGTCTGTCATGTTATAATTGAGACAGTAGATCTAGCTGGTCTGTCATAATATAATAGAGACATTAGCTCTAGATGGTCTGTCATAATATAATAGAGACATTAGATCGAGCTGGTCTGTCATAATATAATAGAGACAGTAGATCTAGCTGGTCTGTAATAATATAATAGAGACATTAGCTCTAGCTGGTATGTCATAATATAATAGAGACATTAGATCTAGCTGGTCTGTCATAATATAATAGAGACATTAGATTTAGCTGGTCTGTCATAATATAATAGAGACAGTATATCTAGCTGGTATGTCATAATACAATAGAGACAGTAGATCTAGCTGGTCTGTCATAATATAAAAGAGACAGTAGATCTAGCTGGTCTGTCATAATATAAAAGAGACAGTAGATCTAGCTGGTCTGTCATAATATAATAGAGACAGTATATCTAGCTGGTCTGTCATAATATAATAGAGACAGTATATCTAGCTGGTCTGTCATAATATAATAGAGACAGTATATCTAGCTGGTCTGTCATAATATAATAGAGACAGTAGATCTAGCTGGTCTGTCATAATATAAAAGAGACAGTAGATCATACTGTCTGTCATAATATAATAGAGACATTAGATATAGCTGGTCTGTCATAATACAATAGAGACAGAAGTTCTAGCTGGTCTGTCATAATACAATAGAGACAGTAGATCTAGCTGGTCTGTCATAATATAATAGAGACAGTAGATCTAGCTGGTCTGTCATAATATAAAAGAGACAGTAGATCATACTGGTCTGTCATAATATAATAGAGACATTAGATCTAGCTGGTCTGTCATAATATAACAGAGACAGTAGATCGAGCTGGTCTGTCATGTTATAATTGAGACAGTAGATCTAGCTGGTATGTCATAATACAATAGAGACAGTAGATCTAGCTGGTCTGTCATAATATAAAAGAGACAGTAGATCATACTGGTCTGTCATAATACAATAGAGACAGTAGATCTAGCTGGTCTGTAATAATATAATAGAGACAGTAGATCTAGCTGGTCTGTCATAATATAATAGAGACAGTATATCTAGCTGGTCTGTCATAATATAATAGAGACAGTATATCTAGCTGGTCTGTAATAATGTAATAGAGACAGTAGATCTAGTTGGTATGTCATAATACAATAGAGACAGTAGATCTAGCTGGTCTGTCATAATATAAAAGAGACAGTAGATCATACTGGTCTGTCATAATATAATAGAGACATTAGATCTAGCTGGTCTGTCATAATATAACAGAGACAGTAGATCGAGCTGGTCTGTCATGTTATAATTGAGGCAGTAGATCTAGCTGGTCTGTCATAATACAATAGAGACAGTAGATCTAGCTGGTCTGTAATAATATAATAGAGACAGTAGATCTAGCTGGTCTGTCATAATATAATAGAGACAGTATATCTAGCTGGTCTGTCATAATATAATAGAGACAGTATATCTAGCTGGTCTGTCATAATATAATAGAGACAGTATATCTAGCTGGTCTGTCATAATATAATAGAGACAGTATATCGAGCTGGTCTGTCATAATATAATAGAGACAGTAGATCTAGCTGGTCTGTCATGATATAATAGAGACTGTAGATCTAGCTGGTCTGTCATAATACAATAGAGACATTAGATCTAGCCGATCTGTCATAATATAATAGAGACAGTAGATCTAGCTGGTCTGTCATAATATAAAGAGACAGTAGATCATACTGGTCTGTCATAATATAATAGAGACATTAGATCTAGCTGGTCTGTCATAATATAACAGAGACATTAGATCGAGCTGGTCTGTCATAATATAATAGAGACAGTAGATCTAGCTGGTCTGTAATAATATAATAGAGACATTAGCTCTAGCTGGTATGTCATAATATAATAGAGACATTAGATCTAGCTGGTCTGTCATAATATAATAGAGACATTAGATTTAGCTGGTCTGTCATAATATAATAGAGACAGTATATCTAGCTGGTCTGTCATGTTATAATTGAGACAGTAGATCTAGCTGGTCTGTCATAATATAATAGAGACAGTAGATCTCGCTGGTCTGTCATAATATAATAGAGACAGTATATCTAGCTGGTATGTCATAATACAATAGAGACAGTATATCTAGCTGGTATGTCATAATACAATAGAGACAGTAGTTCTAGCTGGTCTGTCATAATACAATAGAGACAGTATATATAGCTGGTCTGTCATAATATAATAGAGACAGTATATCTAGCTGGTCTGTCATAATATAATAGAGACAGTATATCTAGCTGGTCTGTCATAATATAATAGAGACAGTATATCTAGCTGGTCTGTCATAATATAATAGAGACAGTAGATCTAGCTGGTCTGTCATAATATAATAGAGACATTAGATATCGCTGGTCTGTCATAATATAATAGAGACATTAGCTCTAGCTGGTATGTCATAATATAATAGAGACATTAGATCTAGCTGGTCTGTCATAATATAATAGAGACATTAGATTTAGCTGGTCTGTCATAATATAATAGAGACAGTATATCTAGCTGGTCTGTCATGTTATAATTGAGACAGTAGATCTAGCTGGTCTGTCATAATATAATAGAGACAGTAGATCTCGCTGGTCTGTCATAATATAATAGAGACAGTATATCTAGCTGGTATGTCATAATACAATAGAGACAGTATATCTAGCTGGTATGTCATAATACAATAGAGACAGTAGTTCTAGCTGGTCTGTCATAATACAATAGAGACAGTATATATAGCTGGTCTGTCATAATATAATAGAGACAGTATATCTAGCTGGTCTGTCATAATATAATAGAGACAGTATATCTAGCTGGTCTGTCATAATATAATAGAGACAGTATATCTAGCTGGTCTGTCATAATATAATAGAGACAGTAGATCTAGCTGGTCTGTCATAATATAATAGAGACATTAGATATCGCTGGTCTGTCATAATATAACAGAGACAGTAGATCGAGCTGGTCTGTCATGTTATAATTGAGACAGTAGATCTAGCTGGTCTGTCATAATATAATAGAGACATTAGCTCTAGATGGTCTGTCATAATATAATAGAGACATTAGATCGAGCTGGTCTGTCATAATATAATAGAGACAGTAGATCTAGCTGGTCTGTAATAATATAATAGAGACATTAGCTCTAGCTGGTATGTCATAATATAATAGAGACATTAGATCTAGCTGGTCTGTCATAATATAATAGAGACATTAGATTTAGCTGGTCTGTCATAATATAATAGAGACAGTATATCTAGCTGGTATGTCATAATACAATAGAGACAGTAGATCTAGCTGGTCTGTCATAATATAAAAGAGACAGTAGATCTAGCTGGTCTGTCATAATATAAAAGAGACAGTAGATCTAGCTGGTCTGTCATAATATAATAGAGACAGTATATCTAGCTGGTCTGTCATAATATAATAGAGACAGTATATCTAGCTGGTCTGTCATAATATAATAGAGACAGTATATCTAGCTGGTCTGTCATAATATAATAGAGACAGTAGATCTAGCTGGTCTGTCATAATATAAAAGAGACAGTAGATCATACTGTCTGTCATAATATAATAGAGACATTAGATATAGCTGGTCTGTCATAATACAATAGAGACAGAAGTTCTAGCTGGTCTGTCATAATACAATAGAGACAGTAGATCTAGCTGGTCTGTCATAATATAATAGAGACAGTAGATCTAGCTGGTCTGTCATAATATAAAAGAGACAGTAGATCATACTGGTCTGTCATAATATAATAGAGACATTAGATCTAGCTGGTCTGTCATAATATAACAGAGACAGTAGATCGAGCTGGTCTGTCATGTTATAATTGAGACAGTAGATCTAGCTGGTCTGTCATAATACAATAGAGACAGTAGATCTAGCTGGTCTGTAATAATATAATAGAGACAGTAGATCTAGTTGGTATGTCATAATACAATAGAGACAGTAGATCTAGCTGGTCTGTCATAATATAAAAGAGACAGTAGATCATACTGGTCTGTCATAATACAATAGAGACAGTAGATCTAGCTGGTCTGTAATAATATAATAGAGACAGTAGATCTAGCTGGTCTGTCATAATATAATAGAGACAGTATATCTAGCTGGTCTGTCATAATATAATAGAGACAGTATATCTAGCTGGTCTGTCATAATATAATAGAGACAGTATATCTAGCTGGTCTGTCATAATATAATAGAGACAGTATATCGAGCTGGTCTGTCATAATATAATAGAGACAGTAGATCTAGCTGGTCTGTCATGATATAATAGAGACTGTAGATCTAGCTGGTCTGTCATAATACAATAGAGACATTAGATCTAGCCGATCTGTCATAATATAATAGAGACAGTAGATCTAGCTGGTCTGTCATAATATAAAAGAGACAGTAGATCATACTGGTCTGTCATAATATAATAGAGACATTAGATCTAGCTGGTCTGTCATAATATAACAGAGACATTAGATCGAGCTGGTCTGTCATAATATAATAGAGACAGTAGATCTAGCTGGTCTGTCATAATATAATAGAGACAGTAGCTCTAGCTGGTATGTCATAATATAATAGAGACATTAGATCTAGCTGGTCTGTCATAATATAATAGAGACATTAGATTTAGCTGGTCTGTCATAATATAATAGAGACAGTATATCTAGCTGGTCTGTCATGTTATAATTGAGACAGTAGATCTAGCTGGTCTGTCATAATATAATAGAGACAGTAGATCTCGCTGGTCTGTCATAATATAATAGAGACAGTATATCTAGCTGGTATGTCATAATACAATAGAGACAGTATATCTAGCTGGTATGTCATAATACAATAGAGACAGTAGATCTAGCTGGTCTGTCATAATACAATAGAGACAGTATATCTAGCTGGTCTGTCATAATATAATAGAGACAGTATATCTAGCTGGTCTGTCATAATATAATAGAGACAGTATATCTAGCTGGTCTGTCATAATATAATAGAGACAGTATATCTAGCTGGTCTGTCATAATATAATAGAGACAGTAGATCTAGCTGGTCTGTCATAATATAATAGAGACATTAGATCTAGCTGGTCTGTCATAATATAATAGAGACAGTAGATCTAGCTGGTCTGTCATAATATAATAGAGACAGTAGATCTAGCTGGTCTGTCATAATATAATAGAGACATTAGATATCTGGTATGCTGAGAGACAGTAGATCTAGCTGGTCTGTCATAATATAATATAGATCTACTGGTCTGTCAGAGACAGTAGAGCTGGTCTGTCATGTTATAATAGAGACAGTAGATCTAGCTGGTCTGTCATAATATATAATAGAGATGGTCTGTCATAATATAATAGATTAGATCGAGCTGGTCTGTCATAATATAATAGAGACAGTAGATCTAGCTGGTCTGTAATAATATAATAGAGACATTAGCTCTAGCTGGTATGTCATAATATAATAGAGACATTAGATCTAGCTGGTCTGTCATAATATAATAGAGACATTAGATTTAGCTGGTCTGTCATAATATAATAGAGACAGTATATCTAGCTGGTATGTCATAATACAATAGAGACAGTAGATCTAGCTGGTCTGTCATAATATAAAGAGACAGTAGATCTAGCTGGTCTGTCATAATATAAAAGAGACAGTAGATCTAGCTGGTCTGTCATAATATAATAGAGACAGTATATCTAGCTGGTCTGTCATAATATAATAGAGACAGTATATCTAGCTGGTCTGTCATAATATAATAGAGACAGTATATCTAGCTGGTCTGTCATAATATAATAGAGACAGTAGATCTAGCTGGTCTGTCATAATATAAAAGAGACAGTAGATCATACTGTCTGTCATAATATAATAGAGACATTAGATATAGCTGGTCTGTCATAATACAATAGAGACAGAAGTTCTAGCTGGTCTGTCATAATATAATAGAGACAGTAGATCTAGCTGGTCTGTCATAATATAATAGAGACAGTAGATCTAGCTGGTCTGTCATAATATAAAGAGACAGTAGATCATACTGGTCTGTCATAATATAATAGAGACATTAGATCTAGCTGGTCTGTCATAATATAACAGAGACAGTAGATCGAGCTGGTCTGTCATGTTATAATTGAGACAGTAGATCTAGCTGGTCTGTCATAATACAATAGAGACAGTAGATCTAGCTGGTCTGTAATAATATAATAGAGACAGTAGATCTAGCTGGTATGTCATAATACAATAGAGACAGTAGATCTAGCTGGTCTGTCATAATATAAATGAGACAGTAGATCATACTGGTCTGTCATAATATAATAGAGACATTAGATCTAGCTGGTCTGTCATAATATAATAGAGACAGTATATCTAGCTGGTCTGTCATAATATAATAGAGACAGTATATCTAGCTGGTCTGTCATAATATAATAGAGACAGTGTATCTAGCTGGTCTGTCATAATATAATAGAGACAGTATATCTAGCTGGTCTGTCATAATATAATAGAGACAGTATATCGAGCTGGTCTGTAATAATATAATAGAGACAGTAGATCTCGCTGGTCTGTCATAATATAATAGAGACAGTATATCTAGCTGGTATGTCATAATACAATAGAGACAGTATATCTAGCTGGTATGTCATAATACAATAGAGACAGTAGTTCTAGCTGGTCTGTCATAATACAATAGAGACAGTATATCTAGCTGGTCTGTAATAATATAATAGAGACAGTAGATCTAGCTGGTATGTCATAATACAATAGAGACAGTAGATCTAGCTGGTCTGTCATAATATAAAAGAGACAGTAGATCATAGCTGGTCTGTCATAATATAATAGAGACATTAGATCTAGCTGGTCTGTCATAATATAATAGAGACAGTATATCTAGCTGGTCTGTCATAATATAATAGAGACAGTATATCTAGCTGGTCTGTCATAATATAATAGAGACAGTGTATCTAGCTGGTCTGTCATAATATAATAGAGACAGTATATCTAGCTGGTCTGTCATAATATAATAGAGACAGTATATCGAGCTGGTCTGTAATAATATAATAGAGACAGTAGATCTCGCTGGTCTGTCATAATATAATAGAGACAGTATATCTAGCTGGTATGTCATAATACAATAGAGACAGTATATCTAGCTGGTATGTCATAATACAATAGAGACAGTAGTTCTAGCTGGTCTGTCATAATACAATAGAGACAGTATATCTAGCTGGTCTGTCATAATATAATAGAGACAGTATATCTAGCTGGTCTGTCATAATATAATAGAGACAGTATATCTAGCTGGTCTGTCATAATATAAAAGAGACAGTAGATCTAGCTGGTCTGTCATAATATAATAGAGACAGTAGATCTAGCTGGTCTGTCATAATATAATAGAGACAGTAGATCTAGCTGGTCTGTCATAATACAATAGAGACATTAGATCTAGCTGGATCTGTCATAATATAATAGAGACAGTAGATCTAGCTGGTCTGTAATAATATAATAGAGACATTAGATCTAGCCGATCTGTCATAATATAATAGAGACAGTATATCTAGCTGGTCTGTCATAATATAATAGAGACAGTAGATCTAGCTGGTCTGTCATAATATAATAGAGACAGTAGATCTAGCTGGTCTGTCATAATATAAAAGAGACAGTAGATCATACTGGTCTGTCATAATATAATAGAGACATTAGATCTAGCTGGTCTGTCATAATATAACAGAGACAGTAGATCGAGCTGGTCTGTCATGTTATAATTGAGACAGTAGATCTAGCTGGTCTGTCATAATACAATAGAGACAGTAGATCTAGCTGGTCTGTAATAATATAATAGAGACAGTAGATCTAGTTGGTATGTCATAATACAATAGAGACAGTAGATCTAGCTGGTCTGTCATAATATAAATGAGACAGTAGATCATACTGGTCTGTCATAATATAATAGAGACATTAGATCTAGCTGGTCTGTCATAATATAATAGAGACAGTATATCTAGCTGGTCTGTCATAATATAATAGAGACAGTATATCTAGCTGGTCTGTCATAATATAATAGAGACAGTGTATCTAGCTGGTCTGTCATAATATAATAGAGACAGTATATCTAGCTGGTCTGTCATAATATAATAGAGACAGTATATCGAGCTGGTCTGTAATAATATAATAGAGACAGTAGATCTCGCTGGTCTGTCATAATATAATAGAGACAGTATATCTAGCTGGTATGTCATAATACAATAGAGACAGTATATCTAGCTGGTATGTCATAATACAATAGAGACAGTAGTTCTAGCTGGTCTGTCATAATACAATAGAGACAGTATATCTAGCTGGTCTGTAATAATATAATAGAGACAGTAGATCTAGTTGGTATGTCATAATACAATAGAGACAGTAGATCTAGCTGGTCTGTCATAATATAAAAGAGACAGTAGATCATACTGGTCTGTCATAATATAATAGAGACATTAGATCTAGCTGGTCTGTCATAATATAATAGAGACAGTATATCTAGCTGGTCTGTCATAATATAATAGAGACAGTATATCTAGCTGGTCTGTCATAATATAATAGAGACAGTGTATCTAGCTGGTCTGTCATAATATAATAGAGACAGTATATCTAGCTGGTCTGTCATAATATAATAGAGACAGTATATCGAGCTGGTCTGTAATAATATAATAGAGACAGTAGATCTCGCTGGTCTGTCATAATATAATAGAGACAGTATATCTAGCTGGTATGTCATAATACAATAGAGACAGTATATCTAGCTGGTATGTCATAATACAATAGAGACAGTAGTTCTAGCTGGTCTGTCATAATACAATAGAGACAGTATATCTAGCTGGTCTGTCATAATATAATAGAGACAGTATATCTAGCTGGTCTGTCATAATATAATAGAGACAGTATATCTAGCTGGTCTGTCATAATATAAAAGAGACAGTAGATCTAGCTGGTCTGTCATAATATAATAGAGACAGTAGATCTAGCTGGTCTGTCATAATATAATAGAGACAGTAGATCTAGCTTGTCTGTCATAATACAATAGAGACATTAGATCTAGCCGATCTGTCATAATATAATAGAGACAGTAGATCTAGCTGGTCTGTCATAATATAAAAGAGACAGTAGATCATACTGGTCTGTCATAAGATAATAGAGACAGTAGATCTAGCTGGTCTGTAATAATATAATAGAGACATTAGATCTAGCCGATCTGTCATAATATAATAGAGACAGTATATCTAGCTGGTCTGTCATAATATAATAGAGATAGTAGATCTAGCTGGTCTGTCATAATATAATAGAGACATTAGCTCTAGATGGTCTGTCATAATATAATAGAGACATTAGATCGAGCTGGTCTGTCATAATATAATAGAGACAGTAGATCTAGCTGGTCTGTCATATTATAATAGAGACATTAGCTCTAGATGGTCTGTCATAATATAATAGAGACATTAGATCGAGCTGGTCTGTCATAATATAATAGAGACAGTAGATCTAGCTCGTCTGTAATAATATAATAGAGACAGTAGTTCTAGCTGGTCTGTCATAATATAATAGAGACATTAGATCTCGCTGGTCTGTCATAATATAACAGAGACAGTAGATCGAGCTGGTCTGTCATGTTAAAATTGAGACAGTAGATCTAGCTGGTCTGTCATAATATAATAGAGACATTAGCTCTAGATGGTCTGTCATAATATAATAGAGACATTAGATCGAGCTGGTCTGTCATAATATAATAGAGACAGTAGATCTAGCTGGTCTGTAATAATATAATAGAGACAGTATATCTAGCTGGTATGTCATAATACAATAGAGACAGTAGATCTAGCTGGTCTGTCATAATATAAAAGAGACAGTAGATCTAGCTGGTCTGTCATAATATAAAAGAGACAGTAGATCTAGCTGGTCTGTCATAATATAATAGAGACAGTATATCTAGCTGGTCTGTCATAATATAATAGAGACAGTAGATCTAGCTTGTCTGTCATAATACAATAGAGACATTAGATCTAGCCGATCTGTCATAATATAATAGAGACAGTAGATCTAGCTGGTCTGTCATAATATAAAAGAGACAGTAGATCATACTGGTCTGTCATAAGATAATAGAGACAGTAGATCTAGCTGGTCTGTAATAATATAATAGAGACATTAGATCTAGCCGATCTGTCATAATATAATAGAGACAGTATATCTAGCTGGTCTGTCATAATATAATAGAGATAGTAGATCTAGCTGGTCTGTCATAATATAATAGAGACATTAGCTCTAGATGGTCTGTCATAATATAATAGAGACATTAGATTTAGCTGGTCTGTCATAATATAATAGAGACAGTATATCTAGCTGGTATGTCATAATACAATAGAGACAGTAGATCTAGCTGGTCTGTCATAATATAATAGAGACATTAGATTTAGCTGGTCTGTCATAATATAATAGAGACAGTATATCTAGCTGGTATGTCATAATACAATAGAGACAGTAGATCTAGCTGGTCTGTCATAATATAAAAGAGACAGTAGATCTAGCTGGTCTGTCATAATATAAAAGAGACAGTAGATCTAGCTGGTCCGTCATAATATAATAGAGACAGTATATCTAGCTGGTCTGTCATAATATAATAGAGACAGTATATCTAGCTGGTCTGTCATAATATAATAGAGACAGTATATCTAGCTGGTCTGTCATAATATAATAGAGACAGTAGATCTAGCTGGTCTGTCATAATATAAAAGAGACAGTAGATCATACTGTCTGTCATAATATAATAGAGACATTAGATCTAGCTGTTCTGTGATAATACAATAGAGACAGTAGTTCTAGCTGGTCTGTCATAATACAATAGAGACAGTAGATCTAGCTGGTCTGTCATAATATAATAGAGACAGTAGATCTAGCTGGTCTGTCATAATATAAAAGAGACAGTAGATCATACTGGTCTGTCATAATATAATAGAGACATTAGATCTAGCTGGTCTGTCATAATATAACAGAGACAGTAGATCGAGCTGGTCTGTCATGTTATAATTGAGACAGTAGATCTAGCTGGTCTGTCATAATACAATAGAGACAGTAGATCTAGCTGGTCTGTAATAATATAATAGAGACAGTAGATCTAGTTGGTATGTCAAAATACAATAGAGACAGTAGATCTAGCTGGTCTGTCATAATATAAAAGAGACAGTAGATCATACTGGTCTGTCATAATATAATAGAGACATTAGATCTAGCTGGTCTGTCATAATATAACAGAGACAGTAGATCGAGCTGGTCTGTCATGTTATAATTGAGGCAGTAGATCTAGCTGGTCTGTCATAATACAATAGAGACAGTAGATCTAGCTGGTCTGTAATAATATAATAGAGACAGTAGATCTAGCTGGTCTGTCATAATATAATAGAGACAGTATATCTAGCTGGTCTGTCATAATATAATAGAGACAGTATATCTAGCTGGTCTGTCATAATATAATAGAGACAGTATATCTAGCTGGTCTGTCATAATATAATAGAGACAGTATATCGAGCTGGTCTGTCATAATATAATAGAGACAGTAGATCTAGCTGGTCTGTCATGATATAATAGAGACAGTAGATCTAGCTGGTCTGTCATAATACAATAGAGACATTAGATCTAGCCGATCTGTCATAATATAATAGAGACAGTAGATCTAGCTGGTCTGTCATAATATAAAAGAGACAGTAGATCATACTGGTCTGTCATAATATAATAGAGACAGTAGATCGAGCTGGTCTGTCATGTTATAATTGAGACAGTAGATCTAGCTGGTCTGTCATAATAAAATAGAGACAGTAGATCTAGCTGGTGTGTAATAATATAATAGAGACATTAGATCTAGCCGATCTGTCATAATATAATAGAGACAGTAGATCTAGCTGGTCTGTCATAATACAATAGAGACAGTAGATCTAGCTGGTCTGTCATAATACAATAGAGACAGTAGTTCTAGCTGGTCTGTCATAATACAATAGAGACAGTAGATATAGCTGGTCTGTAATAATATAATAGAGACATTAGATCTAGCCGATCTGTCATAATATAATAGAGACATTAGATCTAGCTGGCCTGTCATAATGCAATAGAGACAGTAGATCTAGCTGCTCTGTCATAATACAATAGAGACAGTAGTTCTAGCTGGTCTGTCATAATACAATAGAGACAGTAGATCTAGCTGGTCTGTCATAATATAATAGAGACAGTAGATCTAGCTGGTCTGTCATAATATAAAAGAGACAGTAGATCATACTGGTCTGTCATAATATAATAGAGACATTAGATCTAGCTGGTCTGTCATAATATAACAGAGACAGTAGATCGAGCTGGTCTGTCATGTTATAATTGAGACAGTAGATCTAGCTGGTCTGTCATAATATAATAGAGACATTAGATTTAGCTGGTCTGTCATAATATAATAGAGACAGTATATCTAGCTGGTATGTCATAATACAATAGAGACAGTAGATCTAGCTGGTCTGTCATAATATAACAGAGACAGTAGATCGAGCTGGTCTGTCATGTTATAATTGAGACAGTAGATCTAGCTGGTCTGTCATAATAAAATAGAGACAGTAGATCTAGCTGGTGTGTAATAATATAATAGAGACATTAGATCTAGCCGATCTGTCATAATATAATAGAGACAGTAGATCTAGCTGGTCTGTCATAATACAATAGAGACAGTAGATCTAGCTGGTCTGTCATAATACAATAGAGACAGTAGTTCTAGCTGGTCTGTCATAATACAATAGAGACAGTAGATATAGCTGGTCTGTAATAATATAATAGAGACATTAGATCTAGCCGATCTGTCATAATATAATAGAGACATTAGATCTAGCTGGCCTGTCATAATGCAATAGAGACAGTAGATCTAGCTGCTCTGTCATAATACAATAGAGACAGTAGTTCTAGCTGGTCTGTCATAATACAATAGAGACAGTAGATCTAGCTGGTCTGTCATAATATAATAGAGACAGTAGATCTAGCTGGTCTGTCATAATATAAAAGAGACAGTAGATCATACTGGTCTGTCATAATATAATAGAGACATTAGATCTAGCTGGTCTGTCATAATATAACAGAGACAGTAGATCGAGCTGGTCTGTCATGTTATAATTGAGACAGTAGATCTAGCTGGTCTGTCATAATATAATAGAGACATTAGATTTAGCTGGTCTGTCATAATATAATAGAGACAGTATATCTAGCTGGTATGTCATAATACAATAGAGACAGTAGATCTAGCTGGTCTGTCATAATATAAAAGAGACAGTAGATCTAGCTGGTCTGTCATAATATAAAAGAGACAGTAGATCTAGCTGGTCTGTCATAATATAATAGAGACAGTATATCTAGCTGGTCTGTCATAATATAATAGAGACAGTATATCTAGCTGGTCTGTCATAATATAATAGAGACAGTATATCTAGCTGGTCTGTCATAATATAATAGAGACAGTAGATCTAGCTGGTCTGTCATAATATAAAAGAGACAGTAGATCATACTGTCTGTCATAATATAATAGAGACATTAGATCTAGCTGTTCTGTCATAATACAATAGAGACAGTAGTTCTAGCTGGTCTGTCATAATACAATAGAGACAGTAGATCTAGCTGGTCTGTCATAATATAATAGAGACAGTAGATCTAGCTGGTCTGTCATAATATAAAAGAGACAGTAGATCATACTGGTCTGTCATAATATAATAGAGACATTAGATCTAGCTGGTCTGTCATAATATAACAGAGACAGTAGATCGAGCTGGTCTGTCATGTTATAATTGAGACAGTAGATCTAGCTGGTCTGTCATAATACAATAGAGACAGTAGATCTAGCTGGTCTGTAATAATAGAGACAGTAGATCTAGTTGGTATGTCATAATACAATAGAGACAGTAGATCTAGCTGGTCTGTCATAATATAAAAGAGACAGTAGATCATACTGGTCTGTCATAATATAACAGAGACAGTAGATCGAGCTGGTCTGTCATGCTATAATTGAGGCAGTAGATCTAGCTGGTCTGTCATAATACAATAGAGACAGTAGATCTAGCTGGTCTGTAATAATATAATAGAGACAGTAGATCTAGCTGGTCTGTCATAATATAATAGAGACAGTATATCTAGCTGGTCTGTCATAATATAATAGAGACAGTATATCTAGCTGGTCTGTCATAATATAATAGAGACAGTATATCTAGCTGGTCTGTCATAATATAATAGAGACAGTATATCGAGCTGGTCTGTCATAATATAATAGAGACAGTAGATCTAGCTGGTCTGTCATGATATAATAGAGACAGTAGATCTAGCTGGTCTGTCATAATACAATAGAGACATTAGATCTAGCCGATCTGTCATAATATAATAGAGACAGTAGATCTAGCTGGTCTGTCATAATATAAAAGAGACAGTAGATCATACTGGTCTGTCATAATATAATAGAGACATTAGATCTAGCTGGTCTGTCATAATATAACAGAGACAGTAGATCGAGCTGGTCTGTCATGTTATAATTGAGACAGTAGATCTAGCTGGTCTGTCATAATAAAATAGAGACAGTAGATCTAGCTGGTGTGTAATAATATAATAGAGACATTAGATCTAGCCGATCTGTCATAATATAATAGAGACAGTAGATCTAGCTGGTCTGTCATAATACAATAGAGACAGTAGATCTAGCTGGTCTGTCATAATACAATAGAGACAGTAGTTCTAGCTGGTCTGTCATAATACAATAGAGACAGTAGATCTAGCTGGTCTGTCATAATACAATAGAGACAGTAGATCTAGCTGGTCTGTAATAATATAATAGAGACAGTAGATCTAGTTGGTATGTCATAATACAATAGAGACAGTAGATCTAGCTGGTCTGTCATAATATAAAAGAGACAGTAGATCATACTGGTCTGTCATAATATAACAGAGACAGTAGATCGAGCTGGTCTGTCATGCTATAATTGAGGCAGTAGATCTAGCTGGTCTGTCATAATACAATAGAGACAGTAGATCTAGCTGGTCTGTAATAATATAATAGAGACAGTAGATCTAGCTGGTCTGTCATAATATAATAGAGACAGTATATCTAGCTGGTCTGTCATAATATAATAGAGACAGTATATCTAGCTGGTCTGTCATAATATAATAGAGACAGTATATCTAGCTGGTCTGTCATAATATAATAGAGACAGTATATCGAGCTGGTCTGTCATAATATAATAGAGACAGTAGATCTAGCTGGTCTGTCATGATATAATAGAGACAGTAGATCTAGCTGGTCTGTCATAATACAATAGAGACATTAGATCTAGCCGATCTGTCATAATATAATAGAGACAGTAGATCTAGCTGGTCTGTCATAATATAAAAGAGACAGTAGATCATACTGGTCTGTCATAATATAATAGAGACATTAGATCTAGCTGGTCTGTCATAATATAACAGAGACAGTAGATCGAGCTGGTCTGTCATGTTATAATTGAGACAGTAGATCTAGCTGGTCTGTCATAATAAAATAGAGACAGTAGATCTAGCTGGTGTGTAATAATATAATAGAGACATTAGATCTAGCCGATCTGTCATAATATAATAGAGACATTAGATCTAGCTGGTCTGTCATAATGCAATAGAGACAGTAGATCTAGCTGCTCTGTCATAATACAATAGAGACAGTAGTTCTAGCTGGTCTGTCATAATACAATAGAGACAGTAGATCTAGCTGGTCTGTCATAATATAATAGAGACAGTAGATCTAGCTGGTCTGTCATAATATAATAGAGACAGTAGATCTAGCTGGTCTGTCATAATATAAAAGAGACAGTAGATCATACTGGTCTGTCATAATATAATAGAGACATTAGATCTAGCTGGTCTGTCATAATATAACAGAGACAGTAGATCGAGCTGGTCTGTCATGTTATAATTGAGACAGTAGATCTAGCTGGTCTGTCATAATACAATAGAGACAGTAGATCTAGCTGGTCTGTAATAATATAATAGAGACAGTAGATCTAGTTGGTATGTCATAATACAATAGAGACAGTAGATCTAGCTGGTCTGTCATAATATAAAAGAGACAGTAGATCATACTGGTCTGTCATAATATAATAGAGACATTAGATCTAGCTGGTCTGTCATAATATAACAGAGACAGTAGATCGAGCTGGTCTGTCATGTTATAATTGAGGCAGTAGATCTAGCTGGTCTGTCATAATACAATAGAGACAGTAGATCTAGCTGGTCTGTAATAATATAATAGAGACAGTAGATCTAGCTGGTCTGTCATAATATAATAGAGACAGTATATCTAGCTGGTCTGTCATAATATAATAGAGACAGTATATCTAGCTGGTCAGTCATAATATAATAGAGACAGTATATCTAGCTGGTCTGTCATAATATAATAGAGACAGTATATCTAGCTGGTCTGTCATAATATAATAGAGACAGTATATCGAGCTGGTCTGTAATAATATAATAGAGACAGTAGATCTCGCTGGTCTGTCATAATATAATAGAGACAGTATATCTAGCTGGTATGTCATAATACAATAGAGACAGTATATCTAGCTGGTATGTCATAATACAATAGAGACAGTAGTTCTAGCTGGTCTGTCATAATACAATAGAGACAGTATATCTAGCTGGTCTGTCATAATATAATAGAGACAGTATATCTAGCTGGTCTGTCATAATATAATAGAGACAGTATATCTAGCTGGTCTGTCATAATATAATAGAGACAGTAGATCTAGCTGGTCTGTCATAATATAATAGAGACAGTAGATCTAGCTTGTCTGTCATAATACAATAGAGACATTAGATCTAGCCGATCTGTCATAATATAATAGAGACAGTAGATCTAGCTGGTCTGTCATAATATAAAAGAGACAGTAGATCATACTGGTCTGTCATAAGATAATAGAGACAGTAGATCTAGCTGGTCTGTAATAATATAATAGAGACATTAGATCTAGCCGATCTGTCATAATATAATAGATAATAATAATATAATCTAGCTGGTCTGTCATAATATAATAGAGATAGTAGATCTAGCTGGTCTGTCATAATATAATAGAGACATTAGCTCTAGATGGTCTGTCATAATATAATAGAGACATTAGATCGAGCTGGTCTGTCATAATATAATAGAGACAGTAGATCTAGCTGGTCTGTCATATTATAATAGAGACATTAGCTCTAGATGGTCTGTCATAATATAATAGAGACATTAGATCGAGCTGGTCTGTCATAATATAATAGAGACAGTAGATCTAGCTGGTCTGTAATAATATAATAGAGACAGTAGTTCTAGCTGGTCTGTCATAATATAATAGAGACATTAGATCTCGCTGGTCTGTCATTATATAACAGAGACAGTAGATCGAGCTGGTCTGTCATGTTAAAATTGAGACAGTAGATCTAGCTGGTCTGTCATAATATAATAGAGACATTAGCTCTAGATGGTCTGTCATAATATAATAGAGACATTAGATCGAGCTGGTCTGTCATAATATAATAGAGACAGTAGATCTAGCTGGTCTGTAATAATATAATAGAGACATTAGCTCTAGCTGGTATGTCATAATATAATAGAGACATTAGATCTAGCTGGTCTGTCATAATATAATAGAGACATTAGATTTAGCTGGTCTGTCATAATATAATAGAGACAGTATATCTAGCTGGTATGTCATAATACAATACAGACAGTAGATCTAGCTGGTCTGTCATAATATAAAAGAGACAGTAGATCTAGCTGGTCTGTCATAATATAAAAGAGACAGTAGATCTAGCTGGTCTGTCATAATATAATAGAGACAGTATATCTAGCTGGTCTGTCATAATATAATAGAGACAGTATATCTAGCTGGTCTGTCATAATATAATAGAGACAGTATATCTAGCTGGTCTGTCATAATATAATAGAGACAGTAGATCTAGCTGGTCTGTCATAATATAAAAGAGACAGTAGATCATACTGTCTGTCATAATATAATAGAGACATTAGATCTAGCTGTTCTGTCATAATACAATAGAGACAGTAGTTCTAGCTGGTCTTTCATAATACAATAGAGACAGTAGATCTAGCTGGTCTGTCATAATATAATAGAGACAGTAGATCTAGCTGGTCTGTCATAATATAAAAGAGACAGTAGATCATACTGGTCTGTCATAATATAATAGAGACATTAGATCTAGCTGGTCTGTCATAATATAACAGAGACAGTAGATCGAGCTGGTCTGTCATGTTATAATTGAGACAGTAGATCTAGCTGGTCTGTCATAATACAATAGAGACAGTAGATCTAGCTGGTCTGTAATAATATAATAGAGACAGTAGATCTAGTTGGTATGTCATAATACAATAGAGACAGTAGATCTAGCTGGTCTGTCATAATATAAAAGAGACAGTAGATCATACTGGTCTGTCATAATATAATAGAGACATTAGATCTAGCTGGTCTGTCATAATATAACAGAGACAGTAGATCGAGCTGGTCTGTCATGTTATAATTGAGGCAGTAGATCTAGCTGGTCTGTCATAATACAATAGAGACAGTAGATCTAGCTGGTCTGTAATAATATAATAGAGACAGTAGATCTAGCTGGTCTGTCATAATATAATAGAGACAGTATATCTAGCTGGTCTGTCATAATATAATAGAGACAGTATATCTAGCTGGTCTGTCATAATATAATAGAGACAGTATATCTAGCTGGTCTGTCATAATATAATAGAGACAGTATATCTAGCTGGTCTGTCATAATATAATAGAGACAGTATATCGAGCTGGTCTGTCATAATATAATAGAGACAGTAGATCTAGCTGGTCTGTCATGATATAATAGAGACAGTAGATCTAGCTGGTCTGTCATAATACAATAGAGACATTAGATCTAGCCGATCTGTCATAATATAATAGAGACAGTAGATCTAGCTGGTCTGTCATAATATAAAAGAGACAGTAGATTATACTGGTCTGTCATAATATAATAGAGACATTAGATCTAGCTGGTCTGTCATAATATAACAGAGACAGTAGATCGAGCTGGTCTGTCATGTTATAATTGAGACAGTAGATCTAGCTGGTCTGTCATAATAAAATAGAGACAGTAGATCTAGCTGGTGTGTAATAATATAATAGAGACATTAGATCTAGCCGATCTGTCATAATATAATAGAGACAGTAGAGCTAGCTGGTCTGTCATAATACAATAGAGACAGTAGATCTAGCTGGTCTGTCATAATACAATAGAGACAGTAGTTCTAGCTGGTCTGTCATAATACAATAGAGACAGTAGATATAGCTGGTCTGTAATAATATAATAGAGACATTAGATCTAGCCGATCTGTCATAATATAATAGAGACATTAGATCTAGCTGGTCTGTCATAATGCAATAGAGACAGTAGATCTAGCTGCTCTGTCATAATACAATAGAGACAGTAGTTCTAGCTGGTCTGTCATAATATAATAGAGACAGTATATCTAGCTGGTCTGTCATAATATAATAGAGACAGTAGATCTAGCTGGTCTGTCATAATATAAAAGAGACAGTAGATCATACTGGTCTGTCATAAGATAATAGAGACAGTAGATCTAGCTGGTCTGTAATAATATAATAGAGACATTAGATCTAGCCGATCTGTCATAATATAATAGAGATAGTAGATCTAGCTGGTCTGTCATAATATAATAGAGACATTAGCTCTCGATGGTCTGTCATAATATAATAGAGACATTAGATCGAGCTGGTCTGTCATAATATAATAGAGACAGTAGATCTAGCTGGTCTGTAATAATATAATAGAGACAGTAGATCTAGCTGGTCTGTCATAATATAATAGAGACATTCGATCTAGCTGGTCTGTCATAATATAACAGAGACATTAGATCGAGCTGGTCTGTCATAATATAATAGAGACAGTATATCTAGCTGGTCTGTCATAATATAATAGAGACAGTAGATCTAGCTGGTCTGTCATAATATAATAGAGACAGTTCTGTCAGGTAACGAAACTAAACAGAAAACAAGACCCCACAAAACCCAAAAGGAAAATGACAACTTACAGTATATATGATCCCCAATCAGAGACAACGATAAACAGTTGCCTCTGATTGGGAACCACACTCTGCAAAAAACAAAGAAATAGAAAATATAGAAAACATAGACTTTCCCACCCGAGTCACTGACCTAACCAAACATAGAGAATAATACGGATCTCTAAGGTCAGGGCGTGACAAGGGGTCTGAACACATTCTGAATGCACTGTGTAATGATTGATGAATTGTATTATATACAAAGATTAATAACATACATTTATCTAAACTAATTCAATCAGTTAATTAGATTTATTGCACCTGTTACTGAAATGGTTGGTTCAGTTTAAATGGTTTAGGTACTCTCCTTTATCAATGTTCCTAATCCTGACAGTCATTCTGAATGCAGATCTGAATGCTAGATATCATAACACTGGCTCGATTCCAATAGAAATTGCACATTTCTTTGCAAGCCAGATTAATGTGACTTGCAGGCCTGATGTGGCCTGTAAAGCAGGGGTTTCCTAGCACCACTGTGTTACATGCTGACCAGACCGGACACGTCGCGTGCGCGAGCGTCGTAAAATACATTTAGAAATCCATGTTATTCAATTATTGCACCCACACTGCTCGCGTGCACCAACGAGCGTCTGTGACGCCAAGGGCTAAAATAGAAGTCATTCCTATTTCTGATGCAGATCACGCAAGTCTCCCATCTCCTCATTGGTTTATAGAAACAGGTACCCACGTGCCATCTCCCTATTGGTTATACCCACGTGGGTGATTGAAAGACAAACTTTGTTGCCGGTTGTCGTGGTAATACAATGAAAGTTTAGATACGATCACCATATAAGTTCAAAGATGACAAGCCTGGAAGGAGGAGAGATAACTGGAAACGATTCGGTTGGCCATTTTATGTGTGGATTAATTGTCGGAGTAGAGGTCCTTGTGCATTTCAGGTAAAATAACAACTCAATATTTATATCCCAGGACAAATTAGCTAGCAACAGCAAGCTAGCTAAATAGGACAAATTAACGTTAGCTAGCAAATGCAAGCTAACTAGCAAAATTGCCATACATGTTTCGACCTGTCCCCAAATTAATGTAATTGATTCCGAGTTTGATATTTTAACCTGCATGTCGTGATCGCGTTTGGTGCGGGGGGCAAAATACATTTATGCACAATATTGCACGATGGCACACGCGCACGGCCGGTTTGGGTTCCATGTTAGGGCTAAACTAGGCAATCAAAGTAAGGCCTTATGATACAGTATACGTCATGTATTGTCATAGAGTTTCATTTTAATTATAACATTTGCAGAGGAACTCACTTGGTGAAGGCCACATGACTTGAAAATTAACAAATTCGGCAAACCATGTCTCTGCCACTTAGAAATACAGTCATATGTGGTTACTCTAAAATCAAGTCTAAAAGGCAAGGCTTTACATCATATTGTGTTAAAACAACACCCAATGATTAGTTACTCTAACACTACAGGTGTTAATTTCTTACACTGAGAGAGTTGAACAGCATCAGCACTAAGCAAAGTGTTAATTTAACACTGAAAAGTGTGGACACGTTTAAACACTGGGACAATGTTACATGTAACACTCTCAGTGTTGATTTAACATTGGAGAATTTGCAGTTTGTGCAAGAAAAACGTCATCCTTTGCAAAGACGTGCCAGGGCGACGTTTTCAGGCTGATAATGGGCTGGTGTGTGATGTTCATCAATATTCAGCACGTTACATAATTCAGTCAATAACGCCTCTGTTCCTCTGTGTATGTGAGGGCAGCTGGGTGTGTGTGAAAGATCATGATTGAGTGGCAGACAGTCAAATATCAATAAACTCTACTTATTGAAATGAATCAGCAGGCCAATTGAGTCACATTAAGGGTTCAGCCCTGTACTGTAGTTCTTCACTCTGCTTGCTTCCTAACTAGTGAGACATTTAATAACATACCACACCCAGAATGCTGGCGCTGCCCATACTCTCACAGAAGCTATAATGGCACTGATACAGAGATGAGTCCTCTATCTATCTATCTATCTCTATGGCGTAATCACAGAGGATGCAGCTGAGATCTGAGATCAGCAGCCTAGCGCCGCAGATTATCCCTGTGTAGTCAATTGAGATACCACCATATATTTTAATACAGGATAACAGTGTTCCGGTTCATTCTGTGGATACAGTATATTGTAGTCTTTAGTCTGTATTCTGAGTCTCTTGCTGGGTAAAACCCAGAATCTCCTAGTCTCCAGGCTGATCATTAGTGCTCCATTCGTTATGTAGGGCTTTAGCCATGGCTGTGCTGTGGGGGCCCTCTGGTGTTGGGGCTCCGCACCCTGCCTACTGCCCACTGCCCGCTGCTCCAGCCCAGCCAGTCCAACAGACCCCCAGGGGCCACCAGCCTGTCTGCTGCTGGGAAGGACAGTCAAGCATGGCCTACAGTACATGACATGGGGCTCTGTCTCTCTGGCCTTTCTAGGGAGTTTTTCCTAGCCACTGTGCTTCTACACCTGCATTGCTTGCTGTTTGGGGTTTTAGGCTGGGTTTCTGTACAGCACTTTGAGATATCAGCTGATGTACGAAGGGCTATATAAATAAATTGGATTTGATTTGATTTGATATTGCTTTCTCAATGTCTCTCTCTGACTCTCTCTCTCTGTGTCTTTCTGCCTCTATTGCTCTCGCTCTCTGCCTCTCTGCCTTTGGTGACAAAATGGATGGCACTGTGATGGACTGCATCCAATTTGCTGAGTAGAGTGTTGGAGGCTATTTTGTAAAGGACATTGTCGAAGTCGAGGTTCGGTAGGAAGGTCAGTTTTACGAGGGTATGTTTGGCAGCATGAGTGAAGGATGCTTTGTTGCGAAATAGGAAGCCGATTCAAGATTTAATTTTGGATTGGAGATGCTTAATGTGAGTCTGGAAGGAGAGTTTACAGTCTAACCAGACACCTAGGTATTTATAGTTGTCCACATATTCTAAGTCAGAACCGTCCAGAGTCACTACGGGCAGGTAGTGGGCAGGTGCAGGCAGCGATCGGTTGAAGAGCAAGCATTTAGTTTTACTTGCATTTAAGAGCAGTTGGAAGCCACCGAAGGAGTGTTGTATGGCATTGAAGCTCGTCTGGAGGTTTGTTATCACAGTGTCCAAAGAAGGGCCAGAAGTATACAGAATGGTGTTGTCTGCATAGAGGTGGATCAGATAATTACCAGCAGCAAGAGCGACATCAGTGATGTATACAGAGAAAAGAGTCGGCACGAGAATTGAACCCTGTGTCACCCACATAGAGACTGCTAGAAGTCCGGACAACAGGCCCTCTGATTTAACACACTGAACTATGTCTGAGAAGTAGTTGGTGAACCAGGTGAAGCAGTGATTTAAGAAACCAAGGCTGTTGAGTCTGCCGATAAGAATGGGGTGACTGACAGAGTTGAAAGCTTTTATCGATGGCGGTTATGATGTCGTTTAGGACCTTGAGTGCGGCTGAGGTGCACCCATGACCAGCTCGGAAACCAGATTGCATAGCGGAGAAGGTACGGTGGGATTGGAAATGGTCAGTGATCTGTTTGTTAACTTGGCTTTCGAAGACCGTAGAAAGGCAGGGTAGGATAGATATAGGTCTGTAACAGTTTGGGTCTAAGGTGTCTCCATCTTTGAAGAGGGGGATGACTGCGGCAGCTTTCCAATCTTTGGGGATCTCAGACGATATGAAAGAGAGGTTGAACAGGCTAGTAATAATTTTATAAAGAGAGGGTCCAGATTGTCTAGCTCAGCTGATTTGTAGGGGTCCTGATTTTGCAGCTCTTTCAGAACATCAGCTATCTGGATTTGGGTGAAGGAGAAATGGGGAAGGCTTGGGCAAGTTGCCGTAGGGGGTGCAGAGCTGATGACTGGGGTAGGGGTAGCCAGGTGGAATGCATGAGAAGACTTTGCCTTTGTTTTGGTTTGTTTGTTTGTCAATTAGGGTGTGGTAAAAAGCAAATTTGACATTTGCTCAGTACATTGTTTTCACTGAGGAAATGTACGCATCTGCTGTTAATGATAATGCCGAGGATTTTCCCAAGGATGCTGTTGACGCATATCCCACGGTAGTTATTGGGGTCTATTTTGTCCCCACTTTTGTGGATTGGGGTGATCAGTCCTTGGTTCCAAATGTTGGGGAAGATGCCAGAGCAAAGGATGATGTTAAAGAGTTTTAGTATCACCAATTGCAATTTGTTGTCTGTATATTTGATCATTTCATTGAGGATACCATCAACACCACAGGCCTTTTTGGGTTGGAGGGTTTTTATTTTGTCCTGTAGTTTATTCAAGGTAATTGGCTAATCCATTGGGTTCTGATAGTCTATAATAGATTATTCTAAGATTTGTATTTGATCATGTATATGTTTTTGCTGTTGGTTCTTTGCTATAGAGCCAAACAGATTGGAGAAGTGGTTTACCCATGCATCTACATTTTGAAAAGATAATTCTTCATGTTGTTGTTTGTTTAGTGTTTTCCCAGAAGTGGTTAGAGTCTATGGATTCTTCAATTACATTGAGCTGATTTCTGATGTGCTGTTTCTTCTTTTTCCGTAGTGTATTTCTGTATTGTTTTAGTGATTCACCATAGTGAAGGCGTAGACTCAGGTTTTCTGGGTCTCTTTGTTGTTGGTTGTGTCTCTCGCTCTCTGCCTCTCTCTCTCTGTGTCTCTCTGCCTCACTCTCTGTCTCTATTGGTCTCTCTCTCTGTCTCTATTGGTCTCTCTCTCTCTGTCTCCCTGTGCCTCTCTCTCTGTCTCTATTGCTCTCTTTCTCTGTCAATTGAATTAAATTAAATTCTTTCTCTGTCTCTCTCTGCCTCTCAGCCTCTATTGCTCTCTCTCTTTCCATATTGCTCTTTCACCCTCTCTCTGCCTCCATCTCTGTGTCTATCTGTCTCTCTCTGACTCTCTCTGTGTCTCTCTGCCTCTCTCTGACTCTCTCTGTGTCTCTCTGCCTCTCTCTCTGTATCTATTGCTCTCTCTGTGTATCTCTCTGTCTCTCTTTCTGTCTGTCTCTGCCTCTCTCTCTCTGTCTGTCTCTCTCTCCCTGTGTCTTTCTGTCTCTCTCTATCTCCCAGTCTATCTCAGTGTCTCTGCCTTTGTCTGTCTGTCTGTCTGTCTGTCTGTCTGTCTGTCTGTCTGTCTGTCTGTCTGTCTGTCTGTCTGATGTAGATAATATACAAAAGTTAAATAAACAATAAAAAAGAACAGTAAACATAAAACTCACAGATGTTCCAAAAGAATAAAGACATTACAATGTCATATTATGTATATATACAGTCTCTCTCTGTCTTTCCCTTCTTATCTCCAGACATTTTTCTCAACAGGCTTAGCATCTCCTGTTATAAATGTCTTCAATAATCTCTCTTCAATCTCAGGAGGAGGAGAGGGGAGGTAGCCAATTTAGAATTATTGCCCTGACAAAGAGAGAGAGAGAGGCTGCCGTGTGGTAATAGTCCTGAAATTAATACATTCTTGCTACACAGGCATCAGAGGTGGAGATAATTGGGGGGATTTTTGTTCAATGGTTGCAGTGTATTTTGATCATCATGGTCGACTGGTTCTGGGGCACAGGCCATGCCTCAACTTGACTGGCTGGTCAGGGGGTCTCTGGAGGGAGCAGGCTGGAGCAGCAGGTCTACTCAGACTAAGCCATAGCTTATTGCCATGGTCAATGGCTGGCCAGTAACGACATGGAAATGGCTATGTGTCTCCGAGTAGTTACCATGGTATTAGCTTGTGTCTGGGAGACATGTCAGGAGACCCATTAGGTCCCTTGCTTGGTCTGTCTGTCTGTCTGTCTGTCTGTCTGTCTGTCTGTCTGTCTGTCTGACTGTCTGGCTGTCTGGCTGCCTGCCTGCCTGCCTGCCTGCCTGCTGTTTTTTATTTCGAGCAACAAACATTGTGTGGTAGATAACAAAGAGTTGGGCAATTTCCCAAATACATCTCCAACCCTGAGACAAAAAAGCAATCATCTTCACCACTGTATCCTCACACTCAGAATCAGTTAACGCGATTCCTCCTGAGATAGATAGCATTTTGTCAGTGAACTAATTAATAAGAGGTATGGGAACACCACTAGAATAATTTCCCACTCACCACTAGAATAATTTCCCACTCATCTCTAAGGCTATGCGTCTTTTTAACGACACTCCGGACATCTCTGCTCTTTAAAAACACAGGCAGAGTAACCATTGATTTCAGCTTGTTTGAAACAGTTTCAGAGAATCGTTCACCCGTTCATTTTCCTGAGGCTTCAAATTCAATTGGACATGATCTTACGAACGTGTGTCAATAACTGCTAAATAGGTGAACTTGTGAAAGTCATAACGGTAAAGACCTGACAGTCGGTATGACATCAGTAACACTCTCATGCTGCAGAGTCACCTCCAGCAAACGGATATTGAGCAAGGGAAGAACCATTCTGGGGTAAGATGGGTTTCCTGGGATCTCAGTGGAAAACCGTCATTACGTCTCAAAAAACATCAGTTACCAACTCAATTAGGTCTGGAATAACATTAGTTACCAATCAACACCGTTAGGTCTGGAATAACATTAGTTACCAATCAACACCGTTAGGTCTGGAATAACATTAGTTACCAATCAACACCGTTAGGTCTGGAATAACATTAGTTACCAATCAACACCGTTAGGTCTGGAATAACATTAGTTACCAATCAACACCGTTATTTCTGGAATAACATTAGTTACCAATCAACACTGTTAGGTCTGGAATAACATTAGTTACCAATCAACACCGTTAGGTCTGGAATAACATTAGTTACCAATCAACACCGTTAGGTCTGGAATAACATTAGTTACCAATCAACACCGTTAGGTCTGGAATAACATTAGTTACCAATCAACACCGTTAGGTCTGGAATAACATTAGTTACCAATCAACACCGTTAGGTCTGGAATAACATTAGTTACCAATCAACACCGTTAGGTCTGGAATAACATCAGTTACCAATCAACACCGTTAGGTCTGGAATAACATTAGTTACCAATCAACACCGTTACTTCTGGAATAACATTAGTTACCAATCAACACCGTTAGGTCTGGAATAACATTAGTTACCAATCAACACCGTTACTTCGGGAATAACATTAGTTACCAATCAACACCGTTAGGTCTGGAATAACATTAGTTACCAATCAACACCGTTACTTCTGGAATAACATCAGTTACCAATCAACACCGTTAGGTCTGGAATAACATCAGTTGCCAATCAACACCGTTACTTCTGGAATAACATCAGTTACCAATCAACACCGTTAGGTCTGGAATAACATTAGTTAGCAATCAACACCGTTAGGTCTGGAATAACATCAGTTACCAATCAACACCGTTAGGTCTGGAATAACATTAGTTACCAATCAACACCGTTAGGTCTGGAATAACATCAGTTACCAATCAACACTGTTAGGTCTGGAATAACATCAGTTACCAATCAACACCGTTAGGTCTGGAATAACATTAGTTACCAATCAACACCGTTACTTCTGGAAAAACATTAGTTACCAATCAACCCCGTTAGGTCTGGAATAACATTAGTTACCAATCAACACCGTTACTTCTGGAATAACATCAGTTACCAATCAACACCGTTAGGTCTGGAATAACATCAGTTGCCAATCAACACCGTTACTTCTGGAATAACATCAGTTACCAATCAACACCGTTACTTCTGGAATAACATCAGTTACCAATCAACACCATTAGGTCTGGAATGACATTAGTTGATGATTAACACTGTTAAGTCTGGAAAAACATCAGTTACCGACCAATGCCATTAAGTCTGGAATGACATTAGTTGATGTTTAACACTGTTAAGTCTGGAAAAACATAAGTTACCGACCAACGCCATTAAGTCTGGAATAACATTAGTTGATGACCAACAACGTTAAGTCTGCAATAATATAAGGTACTGATCAACCAGTTTAGGTCTGGAAGAACATTAGTTCCCGACCAACACCATTAGGTCTGGAATAACATCAGTTACCAATCAACACCGTTACTTCTGGAATAACATCAGTTACCAATCAACACCGTTACTTCTGGAATAACATCAGTTACCAATCAACACCGTTAGGTCTGGAATAACATCAGTTACCAATCAACACCATTAGGTCTGGAATAACATCAGTTACCAATCAACACCATTAGGTCTGGAATAACATCAGTTACCAATCAACACCGTTAGGTCTGGAATAACATCAGTTACCAATCAACACCGTTGGGTCTGGAATAACATCAGTTACCAATCAACACCGTTACTTCTGGAATAACATCAGTTACCAATCAACACCGTTACTTATGGAATAACATCAGTTATCAATCAACACCATTAGGTCTGGAATAACATCAGTTACCAATCAACACCGTTAGGTCTGGAATAACATCAGTTACCAATCAACACCGTTGGGTCTGGAATAACATCAGTTACCAATCAACACCGTTACTTCTGGAATAACATCAGTTACCAATCAACACCGTTAGGTCTGGAATAACATCAGTTACCAATCAACACCATTAGGTCTGGAATAACATCAGTTACCAATCAACACCATTAGGTCTGGAATAACATCAGTTACCAATCAACACCGTTACTTCTGGAATAACATCAGTTACCAATCAACACCGTAAACTCTGCAACAACATCTGTTGCTGACCTACACATCTAGGTCTGGAATAACATTAGTTACCGACTAACACCGTTAGGTCTGGAATAACATCAGTTACCAAGCAGTTACCAATCAATGCCGTTAAGTCTGGAAAAACATCAGTTACCGACCAACGCCATTAAGTCTGGAATGACATTAGTTGATGATTAACACTGTTAAGTCTGGAAAAACATCAGTTACCGACCAACGCCATTAAGTCTGGAATGACATTAGTTGATGATTAACACTGTTAAGTCTGGAAAAACATAAGTTACCGACCAACGCCATTAAGTCTGGAATAACATTAGTTGATGACCAACAACGTTAAGTCTGCAATAATATAAGGTACTGATCAACCAGTTTAGGTCTGGAAGAACATTAGTTCCCGACCAACACCGTTAGGTCTGGAATAACATCAGTTACCAACAAACACCGTTAAGTCTGCAATAACATCAGGTACTGATCAAAAATAACGTCAGGTACTGATCAAGACCGTTAGGTCTGGAATAACATTAGTTACCAATCAACACCGTTAGGTCTGGAATAACATTAGTTACCAATCAACACCGTTAGGTCTGGAATAACATCAGTTACCGATCAACACCGTTAGGTCTGGAATAACATCAGTTACCAATCAACACCGTTAGGTCTGGAATAACATTAGTTACCAATCAACACCGTTAGGTCTGGAATAACATTAGTTACCAATCAACACCGTTAGGTCTGGAATAACATCAGTTGCCAATCAACACCGTTACTTCTGGAATAACATCAGTTACCAATCAACACCGTTAGGTCTGGAATAACATTAGTTACCAATCAACACCGTTAGGTCTGGAATAACATCAGTTACCAATCAACACCGTTAGGTCTGGAATAACATTAGTTACCAATCAACACCGTTACTTCTGGAAAAACATTAGTTACCAATCAACACCGTTAGGTCTGGAATAACATTAGTTACCAATCAACACCGTTACTTCTGGAATAACATCAGTTACCAATCAACACCGTTAGGTCTGGAATAACATCAGTTGCCAATCAACACCGTTACTTCTGGAATAACATCAGTTACCAATCAACACCGTTAGGTCTGGAATAACATTAGTTACCAATCAACACCGTTAGGTCTGGAATAACATCAGTTACCAATCAACACCGTTAGGTCTGGAATAACATTAGTTACCAATCAACACCGTTAGGTCTGGAATAACGTCAGTTACCAATCAACACCGTTAGGTCTGGAATAATATCAGTTACCAATCAACACCGTTAGGTCTGGAATAACATCAGTTACCAATCAACACCGTTAGGTCTGGAATAACATCAGTTACCAATCAACACCGTTACTTCTGGAATAACATCAGTTACCAATCAACACCGTTACTTCTGGAATAACATCAGTTACCAATCAACACCGTTAGGTCTGGAATAACATCAGTTACCAATCAACACCATTAGGTCTGGAATAACATCAGTTACCAATCAACACCGTTAGGTCTGGAATAACATCAGTTACCAATCAACACCGTTAGGTCTGGAATAACATTAGTTACCAATCAACACCGTTAGGTTTGGAATAACGTCAGTTACCAATCAACACCGTTAGGTCTGGAATAACATCAGTTACCAATCAACACCATTAGGTCTAGAATAACATCAGTTACCAATCAACACCGTTACTTCTGGAATAACATCAGTTACCAATCAACACCGTTACTTCTGGAATAACATCAGTTACCAATCAACACCGTTACTTCTGGAATAACATCAGTTACCAATCAACACCATTAGGTCTGGAATGACATTAGTTGATGATTAACACTGTTAAGTCTGGAAAAACATCAGTTACCGACCAACGCCATTAAGTCTGGAATGACATTAGTTGATGTTTAACACTGTTAAGTCTGGAAAAACATAAGTTACCGACCAACGCCATTAAGTATGGAATAACATTAGTTGATGACCAACAACGTTAAGTCTGCAATAATATAAGGTACTGATCAACCAGTTTAGGTCTGGAAGAACATTAGTTCCCGACCAACACCATTAGGTCTGGAATAACATCAGTTACCAATCAACACCGTTACTTCTGGAATAACATCAGTTACCAATCAACACCGTTACTTCTGGAATAACATCAGTTACCAATCAACACCGTTAGGTCTGGAATAACATCAGTTACCAATCAACACCATTAGGTCTGGAATAACATCAGTTACCAATCAACACCATTAGGTCTGGAATAACATCAGTTACCAATCAACACCGTTAGTTCTGGAATAACATCAGTTACCAATCAACACCGTTGGGTCTGGAATAACATCAGTTACCAATCAACACCCGTTACTTCTGGAATAACATCAGTTACCAATCAACACCGTTACTTATGGAATAACATCAGTTATCAATCAACACCATTAGGTCTGGAATAACATCAGTTACCAATCAACACCGTTAGGTCTGGAATAACATCAGTTACCAATCAACACCGTTGGGTCTGGAATAACATCAGTTACCAATCAACACCGTTACTTCTGGAATAACATCAGTTACCAATCAACACCGTTAGGTCTGGAATAACATCAGTTACCAATCAACACCATTAGGTCTGGAATAACATCAGTTACCAATCAACACCATTAGGTCTGGAATAACATCAGTTACCAATCAACACCGTTACTTCTGGAATAACATCAGTTACCAATCAACACCGTTACTTATGGAATAACATCAGTTATCAATCAACACCATTAGGTCTGGAATAACATCAGTTACCAATCAACACCGTTAGGTCTGGAATAACATCAGTTACCAATCAACACCGTTGGGTCTGGAATAACATCAGTTACCAATCAACACCGTTACTTCTGGAATAACATCAGTTACCAATCAACACCGTTAGGTCTGGAATAACATCAGTTACCAATCAACACCATTAGGTCTGGAATAACATCAGTTACCAATCAACACCATTAGGTCTGGAATAACATCAGTTACCAATCAACACCGTTACTTCTGGAATAACATCAGTTACCAATCAACACCGTAAACTCTGCAACAACATCTGTTGCTGACCTACACATCTAGGTCTGGAATAACATTAGTTACCGACTAACACCGTTAGGTCTGGAATAACATCAGTTACCAAGCAGTTACCAATCAATGCCGTTAAGTCTGGAAAAACATCAGTTACCGACCAACGCCATTAAGTCTGGAATGACATTAGTTGATGATTAACACTGTTAAGTCTGGAAAAACATCAGTTACCGACCAACGCCATTAAGTCTGGAATGACATTAGTTGATGATTAACACTGTTAAGTCTGGAAAAACATAAGTTACCGACCAACGCCATTAAGTCTGGAATAACATTAGTTGATGACCAACAACGTTAAGTCTGCAATAATATAAGGTACTGATCAACCAGTTTAGGTCTGGAAGAACATTAGTTCCCGACCAACACCGTTAGGTCTGGAATAACATCAGTTACCAACAAACACCGTTAAGTCTGCAATAACATCAGGTACTGATCAAAAATAACGTCAGGTACTGATCAAGACCGTTAGGTCTGGAATAACATTAGTTACCAATCAACACCGTTAGGTCTGGAATAACATTAGTTACCAATCAACACCGTTAGGTCTGGAATAACATCAGTTACCATCAACACCGTTAGGTCTGGAATAACATCAGTTACCAATCAACACCGTTAGGTCTGGAATAACATTAGTTACCAATCAACACCGTTAGGTCTGGAATAACATTAGTTACCAATCAACACCGTTAGGTCTGGAATAACATCAGTTGCCAATCAACACCGTTACTTCTGGAATAACATCAGTTACCAATCAACACCGTTAGGTCTGGAATAACATTAGTTACCAATCAACACCGTTAGGTCTGGAATAACATCAGTTACCAATCAACACCGTTAGGTCTGGAATAACATTAGTTACCAATCAACACCGTTACTTCTGGAAAAACATTAGTTACCAATCAACACCGTTAGGTCTGGAATAACATTAGTTACCAATCAACACCGTTACTTCTGGAATAACATCAGTTACCAATCAACACCGTTAGGTCTGGAATAACATCAGGTTACTTCTGGAATAACATCAGTTACCAATCAACACCGTTAGGTCTGGAATAACATTAGTTACCAATCAACACCGTTAGGTCTGGAATAACAACAATCAACACCGTTAGGTCTGGAATAACATCAGTTACCAATCAACACCGTTAGGTCTGGAATAACGTCAGTTACCAATCAACACCGTTAGGTCTGGAATAATATCAGTTACCAATCAACACCGTTAGGTCTGGAATAACATCAGTTACCAATCAACAGGTCTGGAATAACATCAGTTACCAATCAACACCGTTACTTCTGGAATAACATCAGTTACCAATCAACACCGTTACTTCTGGAATAACATCAGTTACCAATCAACACCGTTAGGTCTGGAATAACATCAGTTACCAATCAACACATTAGGTCTGGAATAACATGTTACCAATCAACACCGTTAGGTCTGGAATAACATCAGTTACCAATCAACACCGTTAGGTCTGGAATACATTAGTTACCAATCAACACCGTTAGGTTTGGAATAACGTCAGTTACCAATCAACATTAGGTCTGGAATAACATCAGTTACCAATCAACACCGTTAGGTCTGGAATAACATCAGTTAGCAATCAACACCGTTACTTCTGGAATAACATCAGTTACCAATCAGAAAACCATTAGGTCTGGAATAACATCAGTTACCAATCAACACCATTAGGTCTAGAATAACATCAGTTACCAATCAACACCGTTACTTCTGGAATAACATCAGTTACCAATCAACACCGTTACTTCTGGAATAACATCAGTTACCAATCAACACCGTTACTTCTGGAATTATCAGTTACCAATCCATTAGGTCTGGAATGACATTAGTTGATGATTAACACTGTTAAGTCTGGAAAAACATCAGTTACCGACCAACGCCATTAAGTCTGGAATGACATTAGTTGATGTTTAACACTGTTAAGTCTGGAAAAACATAAGTCACCGACCAACGCCATTAAGTCTGGAATAACATTAGTTGATGACCAACAACGTTAAGTCTGCAATAATATAAGGTACTGATCAACCAGTTTAGGTCTGGAAGAACATTAGTTCCCGACCAACACCATTAGGTCTGGAATAACATCAGTTACCAATCAACACCGTTACTTCTGGAATAACATCAGTTACCAATCAACACCGTTACTTCTGGAATAACATCAGTTACCAATCAACACCGTTAGGTCTGGAATAACATCAGTTACCAATCAACACCATTAGGTCTGGAATAACATCAGTTACCAATCAACACCATTAGGTCTGGAATAACATCAGTTACCAATCAACACCGTTAGTTCTGGAATAACATCAGTTACCAATCAACACCGTTGGGTCTGGAATAACATCAGTTACCAATCAACACCGTTACTTCTGGAATAACATCAGTTACCAATCAACACCGTTACTTATGGAATAACATCAGTTATCAATCAACACCATTAGGTCTGGAATAACATCAGTTACCAATCAACACCGTTAGGTCTGGAATAACATCAGTTACCAATCAACACCGTTGGGTCTGGAATAACATCAGTTACCAATCAACACCGTTACTTCTGGAATAACATCAGTTACCAATCAACACCGTTAGGTCTGGAATAACATCAGTTACCAATCAACACCATTAGGTCTGGAATAACATCAGTTACCAATCAACACCATTAGGTCTGGAATAACATCAGTTACCAATCAACACCGTTACTTCTGGAATAACATCAGTTACCAATCAACACCGTAAACTCTGCAACAACATCTGTTGCTGACCTACACATCTAGGTCTGGAATAACATTAGTTACCGACTAACACCGTTAGGTCTGGAATAACATCAGTTACCAAGCAGTTACCAATCAATGCCGTTAAGTCTGGAAAAACATCAGTTACCGACCAACGCCATTAAGTCTGGAATGACATTAGTTGATGATTAACACTGTTAAGTCTGGAAAAACATCAGTTACCGACCAACGCCATTAAGTCTGGAAAGACATTAGTTGATGATTAACACTGTTAAGTCTGGAAAAACATAAGTTACCGACCAACGCCATTAAGTCTGGAATAACATTAGTTGATGACCAACAACGTTAAGTCTGCAATAATATAAGGTACTGATCAACCAGTTTAGGTCTGGAAGAACATTAGTTCCCGACCAACACCGTTAGGTCTGGAATAACATCAGTTACCAACAAACACCGTTAAGTCTGCAATAACATCAGGTACTGATCAAAAATAACGTCAGGTACTGATCAAGACCGTTAGGTCTGGAATAACATTAGTTACCAATCAACACCGTTAGGTCTGGAATAACATTTGTTACCAATCAACACCGTTAGGTCTGGAATAACATCAGTTACCAATCAACACCGTTAGGTCTGGAATAACATCAGTTACCAATCAACACCGTTAGGTCTGGAATAACATTAGTTACCAATCAACACCGTTAGGTCTGGAATAACATTAGTTACCAATCAACACCGTTAGGTCTGGAATAACATCAGTTGCCAATCAACACCGTTACTTCTGGAATAACATCAGTTACCAATCAACACCGTTAGGTCTGGAATAACATTAGTTACCAATCAACACCGTTAGGTCTGGAATAACATCAGTTACCAATCAACACCGTTAGGTCTGGAATAACATTAGTTACCAATCAACACCGTTAGGTCTGGAATAACATCAGTTACCAATCAACACCGTTAGGTCTGGAATAACATCAGTTACCAATCAACACCGTTAGGTCTGGAATAACATTAGTTACCAATCAACACCGTTACTTCTGGAAAAACATTAGTTACCAATCAACACCGTTAGGTCTGGAATAACATTAGTTACCAATCAACACCGTTACTTCTGGAATAACATCAGTTACCAATCAACACCGTTAGGTCTGGAATAACGTCAGTTGCCAATCAACACCGTTACTTCTGGAATAACATCAGTTACCAATCAACACCGTTAGGTCTGGAATAACATTAGTTACCAATCAACACCGTTAGGTCTGGAATAACATCAGTTACCAATCAACACCGTTAGGTCTGGAATAACATTAGTTACCAATCAACACCGTTAGGTCTGGAATAACGTCAGTTACCAATCAACACCGTTAGGTCTGGAATAATATCAGTTACCAATCAACACCGTTAGGTCTGGAATAACATCAGTTACCAATCAACACCGTTAGGTCTGGAATAACATCAGTTACCAATCAACACCGTTACTTCTGGAATAACATCAGTTACCAATCAACACCGTTACTTCTGGAACAACATCAGTTAACAATCAACACCGTTACTTCTGGAATAACATCAGTTACCAATCAACACCGTTACTTCTGGAATAACATCAGTTACCAATCAACACCGTTACTTCTGGAATAACATCAGTTACCAATCAACACCGTTAGGTCTGGAATAACATCAGTTACCAATCAACACCATTAGGTCTGGAATAACATCAGTTACCAATCAACACCGTTAGGTCTGGAATAACATCAGTTACCAATCAACACCGTTAGGTCTGGAATAACATTAGTTACCAATCAACACCGTTAGGTTTGGAATAACGTCAGTTACCAATCAACACCGTTAGGTCTGGAATAACATCAGTTACCAATCAACACCGTTAGGTCTGGAATAACATCAGTTAGCAATCAACACCGTTACTTCTGGAATAACATCAGTTACCAATCAGAAAACCATTAGGTCTGGAATAACATCAGTTACCAATCAACACCATTAGGTCTAGAATAACATCAGTTACCAATCAACACCGTTACTTCTGGAATAACATCAGTTACCAATCAACACCGTTACTTCTGGAATAACATCAGTTACCAATCAACACCGTTACTTCTGGAATAACATCAGTTACCAATCAACACCATTAGGTCTGGAATGACATTAGTTGATGATTAACACTGTTAAGTCTGGAAAAACATCAGTTACCGACCAACGCCATTAAGTCTGGAATGACATTAGTTGATGTTTAACACTGTTAAGTCTGGAAAAACATAAGTTACCGACCAACGCCATTAAGTCTGGAATAACATTAGTTGATGACCAACAACGTTAAGTCTGCAATAATATAAGGTACTGATCAACCAGTTTAGGTCTGGAAGAACATTAGTTCCCGACCAACACCATTAGGTCTGGAATAACATCAGTTACCAATCAACACCGTTACTTCTGGAATAACATCAGTTACCAATCAACACCGTTACTTCTGGAATAACATCAGTTACCAATCAACACCGTTAGGTCTGGAATAACATCAGTTACCAATCAACACCATTAGGTCTGGAATAACATCAGTTACCAATCAACACCATTAGGTCTGGAATAACATCAGTTACCAATCAACACCGTTAGGTCTGGAATAACATCAGTTACCAATCAACACCATTGGGTCTGGAATAACATCAGTTACCAATCAACACCGTTACTTCTGGAATAACATCAGTTACCAATCAACACCGTTACTTATGGAATAACATCAGTTATCAATCAACACCATTAGGTCTGGAATAACATCAGTTACCAATCAACACCGTTAGGTCTGGAATAACATCAGTTACCAATCAACACCGTTGGGTCTGGAATAACATCAGTTACCAATCAACACCGTTACTTCTGGAATAACATCAGTTACCAATCAACACCGTTAGGTCTGGAATAACATCAGTTACCAATCAACACCATTAGGTCTGGAATAACATCAGTTACCAATCAACACCATTAGGTCTGGAATAACATCAGTTACCAATCAACACCGTTACTTCTGGAATAACATCAGTTACCAATCAACACCGTAAACTCTGCAACAACATCTGTTGCTGACCTACACATCTAGGTCTGGAATAACATTAGTTACCGACTAACACCGTTAGGTCTGGAATAACATCAGTTACCAAGCAGTTACCAATCAATGCCGTTAAGTCTGGAAAAACATCAGTTACCGACCAATGCCATTAAGTCTGGAATGACATTAGTTGATGACCAACAACGTTAAGTCTGCAATAATATAAGGTACTGATCAACCAGTTTAGGTCTGGAAGAACATTAGTTCCCGACCAACACCGTTAGGTCTGGAATAACATCAGTTACCAACAAACACTGTTAAGTCTGCAATAACATCAGGTACTGATCAAAAATAACGTCAGGTACTGATCAAGACCGTTAGGTCTGGAATAACAAGTTACCAATCAACACCGTTAGGTCTGGAATAACATTAGTTACCAATACCGTTAGGTCTGGAATAACATCAGTTACCAATCAACACCGTTAGGTCTGGAATAACATCAGTTACCAATCAACACCGTTAGGTCTGGGTTACCAATAACGTTAGGTCTGGAATAACATTAGTTAGCAATCAACGTTACTTCGGGAATAACATTAGTTACAAATCAACACCTTTAGGTCTGGAATAACATCAGTTACCAATCAACACCGTTACTTCTGGAATTACATCAGTTACCAATCAACACCGTTACTTCTGGAATAACATCAGTTACCAATCAACACCGTTAGGTCTGGAATAACATCAGTTACCAATCAACACCGTTAGGTCTGGAATAACATTAGTTACCAATCAACACCGTTAGGTCTGGAATAACATCAGTTACCAATCAACACCGTTAGGTCTGGAATAACATCAGTTACCAATCAATGCCGTTAAGTCTGGAATAACATCAGTTACCGACCAACGGCGTCACGTCTGGAAAAACATAAGATACCAATCAACACCATAAACTCTGCAACAACATCCGTTGCTGACCTACACATCTAGGTCTGGAATAACATTAGTTACCGACTAACACCGTTAGGTCTGGAATAACATCAGTTACCAAGCAGTTACCAATCAATGCCGTTAAGTCTGGAAAAACATCAGTTACCGACCAACGCCATTAAGTCTGGAATGACATTAGTTGATGATTAACACTGTTAAATCTGGAAAAACATCAGTTACCGACCAACGCCATTAAGTCTGGAATGACATTAGTTAATGATTAACACTGTTAATTCTGGAAAAACATCAGTTACCGACCAACGCCATTAAGTCTGGAATAACATTAGTTGATGACCAACAACGTTAAGTCTGCAATAATATAAGGTACTGATCAACTAGTTTAGGTCTGGAAGAACATTAGTTCCCGACCAACACCGTTAGGTCTGGAATAACATCAGTTACCAACAAACACCGTTAAGTCTGCAATAACATCAGGTACTGATCAACAATAACGTCACGTACTGATCAAGACCGTTAGGTCTGGAATAACATCAGTTACAGACCAGTTACAGTCTCTCAGAATGGAGAACATGGAACATTGGCATCTGTTTCTTCAATGAGCATGTGTAACCCACCAGGATTTGAACCTAGGTCTCATACATGGCACAGAACTGGGGTAGTATGTTGAGCTAAAGCCTGGACATTATATCAGGGAGAGAACAGAAGTTGTCACAACTTCTTCCGAAGTCAGTTCCTCTCCTTGTTCTGGCAGTGTTCGGCGGTCGACGTCACCGGTCTTCTAGCCATCGCCGATCCATTTTTCATTTTCCATTTGTTTTGTCTTGTTTTACCACACACCTGGTTTTCATTCCCTCATTAGGTGTTGTGTATTTAACCCTCTGTTTCCCCCACGTCTTTCTGTGGTATTGTTTGTTGTTAGTGCTTGTGCACATTTGTTGTCTGGTGCGGGACGGGTTTTGTACCCCTTCTTTATTATTCTGTATGCCGGTGGTTATATATAATTACCTTAAACTGCTCCGGTTATTACCCAGTTTTAGTCTGACTTCGCTGCCACCAGTTACGCACCCCTTACAGAAGTCTTCCGGTCTCAAGCAAGTATACTCATCACACCCATACAGAAAAGTAAATATTAAAACATATGGTAGTCAATTGAAAATATTTTTGTAATACATTTATGAATTAGATTTAATAATTTTGATTTGTGAACTGTATGAAATACACTCATCTGTACAGTATGTAACATAGAGCATTGAACAAGCAATGGCCTTTCAAGGATACAATAAAACATATCAAGGCGAGGAGAACTGTCACGTAGACTCCCTCTCCGGCCTCTACGTCATCAGGCTGCTGATTAACCCACACACCAGTCACCATCGTCAAGCGCACCAGCGCCTCATGACACTTACCTGGACTCCATCACCTCCTTGATTATCTTCCCTATATCTGTCACTCTCCTTGGTTCTTTCCTCAGGTGTTATTGACTCTGTTTCATGTCGGTGCATTGTTTGTGGTTCGTGGTTATTGTTTTGTATATTGATTAAAACACTCACTCACTGTACTTGCTTCCTGACTCTAAGCACACATCGTTACAATAACATGAGGAAATGAATGATAGAGGAAGAATTAAAAGATTATTTTTCTACGCTGAAATCCTCTTTTTTGTGTGTCTTTTAAAACGATCTTTGAGACAAAAAATAAATCCTGTAGCTTAAACATCACTGCTACTTCAGCCAGGTGTTGCTATAAACCTAATGAAATGAATACATTGTGGAAGGTTTGTCCAGAGTCATACGTCAATGGGGTAGAGTGCCTGGGGTAAATTGCTACCTGTCAACATCGGATGACGCAGCCATCGGTGCTTTGTGGGTGAAGTGTGAGGGAGGCAGCGATCCTGCCTCTAGTATGGAGGCGTTGTGTTGATCCCAGCAGGTTAAAATAGCTTGGGATACCGCCGCCTAGACCTGCTAGACTTTCTGTTAGTGGGAAAGGTCTTAGCAGGAGAACACCAGAGAAAGCTATGATTGGCTGGCACATTATTGGAGTTAAACCTCCTGTAGTCTAAAGCAATATTCATCTGCTTTCATGGTGTGAGGATTCACTCCTTTGGGAAGACGACAGTTCCCCAAATACATATCCATTGGGGGAGGAGGTGAAACAGGTTTGTTCTGTAAAACGCATCAACAAATTCACAATATTATTAGTAACATTCTCACAGTCGTAAATACTGATTTAAATTGACGTGTGTTCAAGTGAATAGCTCAACCTTGGGAATGGGACTTGTGTCAACCCATCTGTGTAGGTTTGGAATCCAGACGATCTGAAGAAGAAGATATTAAACACAATGCGAATCAAGACACAGAAAAACATTCAACCACTAATGTATCTCTATAGAATATAGATAACAGCTTTCTTCCAGAATCCTGCTTTCCATTTGGTTGATTAAGCTTATTCTGATGAACCTCTGAAGAAGCAGGTGAGCCAGCCTCCACTGTTTGGTGTGTTCTGTACTGGGTGTGCTGGGCGGCTGATAGGGTGCCAGGGTTGTCATGGAGGGTTGGCCTCCGGGTGTTCCGGCTTGGTGACAGTCATCATAGAAGGGTCCACCACATATCTATTCCGCATATCTGTGACCAGTGAAAGGAGGCAGGCCACCAAACAAAGTGCACTCGGGATGTGTTCAGACCCCTTGACCTTTTCCACATTTTGTTACCTTACAACCTTATTGTAACTAATCTTCCTCCTCGTCTGATGAGGAGTAGGAAGGATCGGACCAATATGCAGCGTGGTACGTATCCATAATACTTTTAATCCAGAATGAATACACAAACAAAAACAACAAAATGATAAACCAACAGTTCTGACAGATGCAACAAACACTAACCAGAAAATAATCACCCACAACTCAAAATGGGAAAACAGGCTACCTAAGTATGGCTCTCAATCAGAGACAACGATAGACAGCTGCCTCTGATTGAGAACCATACCAGGCCAAACACAGAAAAAGAAAACCTAGACCTACAACATAGAATACCCACCCACATTACACCCTGAACAAACTCAAAATAGAAACCTACAAAGCAATCTACGGTCAGGGCGTGACACTTATTCTAAATTGGATTAAATAAATCAAACTCCTCATCAATCTATACACAATACCCAATAATAATGATGCAAAAACTGTTTTTTAGAATTATCTCATTTACATAGATATTTAGATCCTTTGCTATGAGGCTCAAAATTGAACTCAGGTTCATCCTGTTTCCAGTGATCATCCTTGAGATGTTTCTACAACTTGATTGGAGTACACCTGTGGTACATTCAATTGATTGGACATGAATTGGAAAGGCACACACCACTCTACATAAGGTCCCACAGTTGACAGTGCATGTCACAGAAAAAAAACAAGCCATGAGGTCAAAGAAATTGTCCATAGAGGTCCGAGACAGGATTGTGTCGAGGCACAGATCTGGGGAAGGGCACCAAAAATGTCTGGCGCATTGAAGGTCCCCAAGAAAACAGTGTCCTCCATCATTCTTAAATGGAAGAAGGTTGGAACCACCTCTTCCCAGAGCTGAGCAATCGGGTGAGAAGGGCCTTGGTCAGGGAGGTAACCAAGAACCCAATGGTCACTCTGACTGAGCTCCGGAGTTCCTCTGTGGAGATGAGAGAACCACTCACCATTGAGGACTTCATGGCAGAATGACCAGATGACAGCCACTCCTAAGTAAAAGGCACATGACAGCCCGCAAGGAGTTTGCCAAAAGTTACCTAAAGGACTCTCAGAACATGAGAAACAAGATTCTCTGGTCTGATGAAACCAAGATTGAACTCTTTGGCCTGAATGCCAAGCATCACGTCTGGAGGAAACCTGGCATCATCCCTACGGTGAAGCATGGTGGTGACAGCATTGTGCTGTGTGGATGTTTTTCAGCAGCAGGGAATTGGAGACTAGTCAGGATCGAGGGAATGATGAACGGAGCAAAGTACAGAGAGATCCTTGATGAAAACCTGCTCCAAAGCACTCAGGACCTCAGACGGGGGCAAAGGTTTACCTTCCAACAGGATAATGACCCTAAGCACACAGCCAAGACAACGCAGGAGTGGCTTCGGGACAAGTCTCTGAATGTCCTTGAGGGGCCCTGCCAGAGCCAGGACTTGAATGCGATCTAATATCTCTGGAGAGACCTGAAAATATCTCTGGATATCTCTGGAGAGACCTGACAGAGCTTAAGAGGATCTGCAAAGAGTGGGAGAAACTCCCCAAATACAGGTGTGCCAAGCTTGTAGAGTCATACCCAAGAAGACTCAAGGCTGTAATCGCTGCCAAAGGTTCTCAACAAAGTACTGATTAAACTGTCTAGAAACGGGGTTCCGTTAGCGCACAGCCAATGAAATCCCCTCTCCAACAGACAATGAAATTGCAGGGCGCCAAATTCAATCAACAGAAATCTCATAATTTCTCAAACATACAAGTATTAGACACCATTTTAAAGATAAAATCCTCATTAATTCAACCACAGTGTCCGATTTCAAAAAGGCTTTTCGGTGAAAGCAGAACATGTCATTATGTTAGGTCAGAAACTAGTCACAGAAAGCATACAGCGATTTTCCAACCAAAGAGAGGAGTCACAAAAAGCAGAAATAGAGATTAAATGAATCACTAACCTTTGATATTCTTCATCAGATGACACTCCCGGAACAACATGTTACACAATACATGTATGTTTTGTTCGATCAAGTTCATATTTATATCCAAAAACCTCAGTTAACATTTGGCTTTGCCTCCAAAACATCCTGTGAATTTGCAGAGAGCCACATCAATTTACAGAAATACTCACAATAAACATTGATAAAAGATACAAGTGTTATTGACATGATTAAAGATATACTTCTCCTTAATGGAATCCCAGGTCCACAATAAATGTTTGATTTGTTCCATAAAGTTCCTCATTTATGTCCAAATATCTCCTTTTTGTTAGCGTGTTTAGCCCAGTATTCCAAATTCATGACGTGCAATCACTAAGGGCAGACGAAAAGTCCAAAAGTTCCATTACAGTCCATAGAAACATGTCAAATGAAGTATAGAATCAATCTTTAGGATGTTCTTAACATAAATCTTCAATAATGTTCCAACCGGAGAATTCCTTTGTCTTCAGAAATGCAATGGACCAGAGCTCACTGTTGGTCAGCTCGTGGCTTTCTGGGAGAGACCTTACTCAATCCCCTCTCATTGGCCCCCACTTCACAGTAGAAGCATCAAACAAGGTTCTAAAGACTGATGACATCTAGTGGAAGCCTTAGGAAGTGCAATATGACCCCATAGACACTGTGTATTCGATAGGCCAAGAGTTGAAAAAAAACAAACCTCAGATTTCCCACTTCCTGGTTGGATTTTTCTCAGGTTTTCGCCTGACATATGAATTCTGTTATACTCACAGACATCACTCAATCAGTTGTAGAAACTTCAGAGTGTTTTCTATCCAAATCTACTAATAATATGCATGTATTCGCAACTGGGACTGAGTAGCAGGCAATTTACTCTGGGCATGCTTTTCATCCAAACGTGAAAGACTAATACCTGAGAGACTACTACTACCTGAGAGACAACTACCTGAGATACTACTACTACCTGAGAGACTACTACTACCTGAGAGACAACTACCTGAGATACTACTACTACCTGAGAGACAACTACCTGACAAACTACTACTACCTGAGAGACTACTACTACCTGACAGACTACTACTACCTGAGAGACTACTACTATCTGAGAGACTACTACTACCTGAGAGACTACTACTATCTGAGAGACTACTACTACCTGAGAGACTAATACTACCTGACAGACTACTACTACCTGAGAGACTACTACTACCTGAGAGACTACTACTATCTGAGAGACTACTACTACCTGAGAGACTACTACTATCTGAGAGACTACTACCTGAGAGACTACTACTACCTGAGAGACTACTACTATCTGAGAGACTACTACTATCTGAGAGACTACTACTACCTGAGAGACTACTACTACCTGAGAGACTACTACTACCTGAGAGACTACTACCTGAGAGACTACTACTATCTGAGAGACTACTACTATCTGAGAGACTACTACCTGAGAGACTACTACTATCTGAGAGACTAATACTACCTGAGAGACTACTACTACCTGAGAGACTACTACTATCTGAGAGACTACTACTACCTGAGAGACTACTACTACCTGAGAGACTATTAATTGAGAGACTACTACTACCTGAGAGACTACTACTACCTGAGAGACTACTACTATCTGATAGACTACTACTACCTGAGAGACTACTACTATCTGAGAGACTACTACTATCTGAGACACTAATACTACCTGAGAGACTACTACTACCTGAGAGACTACTACTATATGAGAGACTACTACTACCTTAGAGACTATTACTACCTCACAGACTACTACTACCTGAGAGACTACTACTATCTGATAGACTACTACTACCTGAGAGACGACTACTACCTGAGAGACTACTACTATATGAGAGACTACTACTATCTGATAGACTACTACTACCTGAGAGACTACTACTATCTGATAGACTACTACTACCTGAGAGACTACTACTACCTGAGAGACTACTACCTGAGAGACTACTACTACCTGAGAGACTACTATCTGATAGACTACTACTATCTGAGAGACTACTACTATCTGAGAGACTACTACTATCTGATAGACTACTACTACCTGAGAGACTACTACTATCTGCTAGACTACTACTACCTGAGAGACTAATACTATCTGATAGACTACTACTACCTGAGAGACTACTACTATCTGAGAGACTACTACAACCTGAGAGACTACTACTATCTGATAGACTACTACTATATGAGAGACTAATACTATCTGATGGGCTACTACCTGAGAGACTACTACTACCTGAGAGACTACTACTACCTGAGAGACTACTACTACCTGAGAGACTACTACTATCTGATAGACTACTACTATCTGAGAGACTACTACTATCTGATAGACTACTACTACCTGAGAGACTACTACTACCTGAGACTACTACTACCTGAGAGACTAATACTATCTGATAGACTACTACTACCTGAGAGACTACTACTATCTGAGAGACTACTACCTGAGAGACTACTACAACCTGAGAGACTACTACTATCTGCTAGACTACTACTACCTGAGAGACTAATACTATCTGATAGACTACTACTACCTGAGAGACTACTACTATCTGATAGACTACTACTACCTGAGAGACTACTACTATCTGATAGACTACTACTATCTGAGAGACTAATACTATCTGATAGACTACTACTACCTGAGAGACTACTACTACCTGAGAGACTACTATCTGATAGACTACTACTATCTGAGAGACTACTACTATCTGATAGACTACTACTACCTGAGAGACTACTACTATCTGCTAGACTACTACTACCTGAGAGACTAATACTATCTGATAGACTACTACTACCTGAGAGACTACTACTATCTGCTAGACTTCTACTACCTGAGAGACTACTACTATCTGATAGACTACTACTACCTGAGAGACTAATACTATCTGATAGACTACTACTACCTGAGAGACTACTACTATCTGAGAGACTAATACTATCTGATAGACCTCTACTACCTGAGAGACTAATACTATCTGATAGACTACTACTACATGAGAGACTACAACTATCTGATAGACTACTACTACCTGAGAGACTACTACTACCTGATAGACTACTACTACCTGAGAGACTACTACTATCTGATAGACTACTACTACCTGAGAGACTACTACTACCTGAGAGACTACTACCTGAGAGACTACTACTACCTGAGAGACTACTACTATCTGAGAGACTACTACTACCTGAGAGACTACTACTACCTGAGAGACTATTAATTGAGAGACTACTACTACCTGAGAGACTACTACTACCTGAGAGACTACTACTATCTGATAGACTACTGCTACCTGAGAGACTACTACTATCTGAGAGACTACTACTATCTGAGACACTACTACTACCTGAGAGACTACTACTACCTGAGAGACTACTACTATATGAGAGACTACTACTACCTTAGAGACTATTACTACCTCACAGACTACTACTACCTGAGAGACTACTACTATCTGATAGACTACTACTACCTGAGAGACGACTACTACCTGAGAGACTACTACTATATGAGAGACTACTACTATCTGATAGACTACTACTACCTGAGAGACTACTACTATCTGATAGACTACTACTACCTGAGAGACTACTACTACCTGAGAGACTACTACCTGAGAGACTACTACTACCTGAGAGACTACTATCTGATAGACTACTACTATCTGAGAGACTACTACTATCTGTGAGACTACTACTATCTGATAGACAACTACTACCTGAGAGACTACTACTATCTGCTAGACTACTACTACCTGAGAGACTAATACTATCTGATAGACTACTACTACCTGAGAGACTACTACTATCTGAGAGACTACTACAACCTGAGAGACTACTACTATCTGATAGACTACTACTATATGAGAGACTAATACTATCTGATGGGCTACTACCTGAGAGACTACTACTACCTGAGAGACTACTACTACCTGAGAGACTACTACTACCTGAGAGACTACTACTATCTGATAGACTACTACTATCTGAGAGACTACTACTATCTGATAGACTACTACTACCTGAGAGACTACTACTACCTGAGAGACTAATACTATCTGATAGACTACTACTACCTGAGAGACTACTACTATCTGAGAGACTACTACCTGAGAGACTACTACAACCTGAGAGATTACTACTATCTGCTAGACTACTACTACCTGAGAGACTAATACTATCTGATAGACTACTACTACCTGAGAGACTACTACTATCTGATAGACTACTACTACCTGAGAGACTACTACTATCTGATAGACTACTACTATCTGAGAGACTAATACTATCTGATAGACTACTACTACCTGAGAGACTACTACTACCTGAGAGACTACTATCTGATAGACTACTACTATCTGAGAGACTACTACTATCTGATAGACTACTACTACCTGAGAGACTACTACTATCTGCTAGACTACTACTACCTGAGAGACTAATACTATCTGATAGACTACTACTACCTGAGAGACTACTACTATCTGATAGACTACTACTACCTGAGAGACTACTACTATCTGATAGACTACTACTATCTGAGAGACTAATACTATCTGATAGACTACTACTACCTGAGAGACTAATACTATCTGATAGACTATTACTACCTGAGAGACTACTACTATCTGATAGACTACTACTACCTGAGAGACTACTACTATCTGATAGACTACTACTATCTGAGAGACTAATACTATCTGATAGACTACTACTACCTGAGAGACTAATACTATCTGAGAGACTACAACTATCTGATAGACTACTACTACCTGAGAGACTACTACTACCTGAGAGACTACTACTACCTGATAGACTACTACTACCTGAGAGACTACTACTATCTGATAGACTACTACTATATGAGAGACTAATACTATCTGATAGACTACTACCTGAGAGACTACTACTATCTGATAGACTACTACCTGAGAGACTACTACTATCTGATAGACTACTACTACCTGAGAGACTACTACCTGAGAGACTACTACTACCTGAGAGACTACTACTACTTGAGAGACTACTAACTGAGAGACTACTACTACCTGAGAGACTACTACTACCTGAGAGACTACTACTACCTGATAGACTACTACTATCTGAGAGACTACTACTATCTGATAGACTACTACTACCTGAGAGACTACTACTACCTGAGAGACTACTACCTGAGAGACTACTATCTGATAGACTACTACTATCTGAGAGACTACTACTATCTGAGAGACTACTACCAACTGATAGACTACTACTACCTGAGAGACTACTACTATCTGATAGACTACTACCTGAGAGACTACTACTATCTGAGAGACTACTACAACCTGAGAGACTACTACAACCTGAGAGACTACTACCTGAGAGACTACTACCTGAGAGACTACTACTACCTGAGAGACTACTACTATCTAAGAGACTACTACTATCTGATAGACTACTACTACCTGAGAGACTACTACTATCTGCTAGACTACTACTACCTGAGAGACTAATACTACCTGAGAGACTACTACTATCTGAGAGACTACTACCTGAGAGACTACTACAACCTGAGAGACTACTACTATCTGATAGACTACTACTATATGAGAGACTAATACTATCTGATGGGCTACTGCCTGAGAGACTACTACTACCTGAGAGACTACTACTATCTGATAGACTACTACCTGAGAGACTACTATCTGATAGACTACTACTACCTGAGAGACTACTACCTGAGAGACTACTACTACCTGAGAGACTACTATCTGATAGACTACTACTATCTGAGAGACTACTACTATCTGATAGACTACTACTACCTGAGAGACTACTACTATCTGCTAGACTACTACTACCTGAGAGACTAATACTATCTGATAGACTACTACTACCTGAGAGACTACTACTATCTGAGAGACTACTACCTGAGAGACTACTACTACCTGAGAGACTACTACTATCTGCTAGACTACTACTACCTGAGAGACTAATACTATCTGATAGACTACTACTACCTGAGAGACTACTACTATCTGATAGACTACTACTACCTGAGAGACTACTACTATCTGATAGACTACTACTATCTGAGAGACTAATACTATCTGATAGACTACTACTACCTGAGAGACTAATACTATCTGATAGACTACTACTACCTGAGAGACTACTACTATCTGAGAGACTAATACTATCTGATAGACCTCTACTACCTGAGAGACTAATACTATCTGATAGACTACTACTACCTGAGAGACTACAACTATCTGATAGACTACTACTACCTGAGAGACTACTACTACCTGATAGACTACTACTACCTGAGAGACTACTACTATCTGATAGACTACTACTACCTGAGAGACTACTACTACCTGAGAGACTACTACCTGAGAGACTACTACTACCTGAGAGACTACTACCTGAGAGACTACTACTACCTGGGAGACTACTACCTGAGAGACTACTACTACCTGAGAGACTACTACTACCTGAGAGACTACTAACTGAGAGACTACTACTACCTGAGAGACTACTACTACCTGAGAGACTACTACAACCTGAGAGACGACTACAACCTGAGAGACTACTACTACCTGAGAGACTACTACTATCTGATAGACCACTACTACCTGAGAGACTACTACTACCTGAGAGACTACTATCTGATAGACTACTACTATCTGAGAGACTACTACTATCTGATAGACTACTACTATCTGAGAGACTACTACTACCTGAGAGACTACTACTACCTGAGAGACTACTACCTGAGAGACTACTACTACCTGAGAGACTACTACTACCTGGGAGACTACTACCTGAGAAACTACTACTACCTGAGAGACCACTACTACCTGACAGACTACTACTATCTGATAGACTACTACCTGAGAGACTACTAGAACCTGAGAGACTACTATCTGATAGACTACTACTACCTGAGAGACTACTACGTGAGAGACTACTACTATGTGATAGACTACTACTACCTGAGAGACTACTACTATCTGATAGACTACTACAACCTGAGAGACTACTATCTGATAGACTACTACTATCTGAGAGACTAATACTATCTGATAGACTACTACTACCTGAGAGACTACTACTATCTGACAGACTACTACCTGAGAGACTACTACTATCTGAGAGACTACTACAACCTGAGAGACTACTACAACCTGAGAGACTACTACCTGAGAGACTACTACCTGAGAGACTACTACTACCTGAGAGACTACTACTATCTAAGAGACTACTACTATCTGATAGACTACTACTACCTGAGAGACTACTACTATCTGCTAGACTACTACTACCTGAGAGACTAATACTACCTGAGAGACTACTACTATCTGAGAGACTACTACCTGAGAGACTACTACAACCTGAGAGACTACTACTATCTGATAGACTACTACTATATGAGAGACTAATACTATCTGATGGGCTACTGCCTGAGAGACTACTACTACCTGAGAGACTACTACTATCTGATAGACTACTACCTGAGAGACTACTATCTGATAGACTACTACTACCTGAGAGACTACTACCTGAGAGACTACTACTACCTGAGAGACTACTATCTGATAGACTACTACTATCTGAGAGACTACTACTATCTGATAGACTACTACTACCTGAGAGACTACTACTATCTGCTAGACTACTACTACCTGAGAGACTAATACTATCTGATAGACTACTACTACCTGAGAGACTACTACTATCTGAGAGACTACTACCTGAGAGACTACTACTACCTGAGAGACTACTACTATCTGCTAGACTACTACTACCTGAGAGACTAATACTATCTGATAGACTACTACTACCTGAGAGACTACTACTATCTGATAGACTACTACTACCTGAGAGACTACTACTATCTGATAGACTACTACTATCTGAGAGACTAATACTATCTGATAGACTACTACTACCTGAGAGACTAATACTATCTGATAGACTACTACTACCTGAGAGACTACTACTATCTGAGAGACTAATACTATCTGATAGACCTCTACTACCTGAGAGACTAATACTATCTGATAGACTACTACTACCTGAGAGACTACAACTATCTGATAGACTACTACTACCTGAGAGACTACTACTACCTGATAGACTACTACTACCTGAGAGACTACTACTATCTGATAGACTACTACTACCTGAGAGACTACTACTACCTGAGAGACTACTACCTGAGAGACTACTACTACCTGAGAGACTACTACCTGAGAGACTACTACTACCTGGGAGACTACTACCTGAGAGACTACTACTACCTGAGAGACTACTACTACCTGAGAGACTACTAACTGAGAGACTACTACTACCTGAGAGACTACTACTACCTGAGAGACTACTACAACCTGAGAGACGACTACAACCTGAGAGACTACTACTACCTGAGAGACTACTACTATCTGATAGACTACTACTACCTGAGAGACTACTACTACCTGAGAGACTACTACCTGAGAGACTACTATCTGATAGACTACTACTATCTGAGAGACTACTACTATCTGATAGACTACTACTATCTGAGAGACTACTACTACCTGAGAGACTACTACTACCTGAGAGACTACTACCTGAGAGACTACTACTACCTGAGAGACTACTACTACCTGGGAGACTACTACCTGAGAAACTACTACTACCTGAGAGACCACTACTACCTGACAGACTACTACTATCTGATAGACTACTACCTGAGAGACTACTAGAACCTGAGAGACTACTATCTGATAGACTACTACTACCTGAGAGACTACTACGTGAGAGACTACTACTATGTGATAGACTACTACTACCTGAGAGACTACTACTATCTGATAGACTACTACAACCTGAGAGACTACTATCTGATAGACTACTACTATCTGAGAGACTAATACTATCTGATAGACTACTACTACCTGAGAGACTACTACTATCTGATAGACTACTACTATCTGAGAGACTACTACTACCTGAGAGACTACTACTACCTGAGAGACTACTACTACCTGGGAGACTACTACCTGAGAAACTACTACTACCTGAGAGACTACTACAACCTGAGAGACTACTACCAACTGATAGACTACTACTACCTGAGAGACTACTACTATCTGATAGACTACTACCTGAGAGACTACTACTATCTGAGAGACTACTACAACCTGAGAGACTACTACAACCTGAGAGACTACTACCTGAGAGACTACTAACTGAGAGACTACTACTACCTGAGAGACTACTACAACCTGAGAGACTACTACAACCTGAGAGACTACTATCTGATAGACTACTACTATCTGAGAGACTACTACTATCTGATAGACTACTACTACCTGAGAGACTACTACTACCTGAGAGACTACTACTACCTGAGAGACTACTACTAACTGAGAGACTACTACCTGAGAAACTACTACTACCTGAGAGACTACTACCTGAGAGACTACTACTACCTGAGAGACTACTACTACCTGAGAGACTACTACTACCTGAGAGACTACTACCTGAGAAACTACTACTACCTGAGAGACTACTACCTGATAGACTACTACTATCTGAGAGACTACTACTATCTGATAGACTACTACTACCTGAGAGACTACTACTATCTGATAGACTACTACTACCTGAGAGACTAATACTATCTGAGAGACTACTACTACCTGAGAGACTACTATCTGACAGACTACTACTATCTGAGAGACTACTACTATCTGATAGACTACTACTACCTGAGAGACTACTACTATCTGATAGACTACTACTATCTGAGAGACTACTACTACCTGAGAGACTACTACAATCTGAGAGACTACTACTACCTGAGAGACTACTACTACCTGAGAGACTACTACTACCTGAGAGACTACTATCTGAGAGACTACTACTACCTGAGAGACTACTACTACCTGAGAGACTACCACTACCTGATAGACTACTACTACCTGGGAGACTACTATCTGAGAGACTACTGCTACCTGAGAGACTACTACAACCTGACAGACTACTACTACCTGAGAGACTACTCCTATCTGAGAGACTACTCCTATCTGAGAGACAACTACCTGAGAGACTACTACTACCCGAGAGACTACTATCTGATAGACTACTACTACCTGAGAGACTACTACATGAGAGACTACTACTATGTGATAGACTACTACTACCTGAGAGACTACTACTATCTGATAGACTACTACAACCTGAGAGACTACTATCTGATAGACTACTACTATCTGAGAGACTAATACTATCTGATAGACTAATACTATCTGATAGACTACTACTACCCGAGAGACTACTACTATTTGATAGACTACTACTACCTGAGAGACTACTACTATCTGATAGACTACTACTATCTGAGAGACTACTACTATCTGATAGACTACTACTACCTGAGAGACTAATACTATCTGATAGACTACTACAACCTGAGAGACTACTACTATCTGATAGACTACTACTACCTGAGAGACTACTACTATCTGATAGACTACTACTACCTGAGAGACTACTACTACCTGAGAGACTACTACTATCTGATAGACTACTACCTGAGAGACTACTACCTGAGAGACTACTACTACCTGAGAGACTACTCCTATCTGAGAGACTACTACCTGAGAGACTACTACTACCTGAGAGACTACTACTATCTGAGAGACTACTACTACCTGAGAGACTACTACTATGTGATAGACTACTACTACCTGAGTGACTACTACCTGAGAGACTACTACGATGTGATAGACTACTTCTACATGAGAGACTACTACTATGTGATAGACTACTACTACCTGAGAGACTACTACTATCTGATAGACTACTACTATATGAGAGACTACTACTATCTGATAGACTACTACTATCTGAGAGACTACTATGTGATAGACTACTACTATCTGATAGACTACTACTACCTGAGAGACTACTACTATCTGATAGACTACTACTACCTGAGAGACTACTACTATCTGATAGACTACTACTACCTGAGAGACTATTACTATCTGATAGACTACTACTATCTGATAGACTACTACTACCTGAGAGACTACTACTATCTGATAGACTACTACTACCTGAGAGACTAATACTATCTGATAGACTACTACTACCTGAGAGACTACTACTATCTGATAGACTACTACTACCTGAGAGACTAATACTATCTGATAGACTACTACTATCTGAGAGACTACTACTACCTGAGAGACTACTACTACCTGAGAGACTATTACTACCTGAGAGACTACTACTATCTGAGAGACTAATACTATCTGATAGACTACTACTACCTGAGAGACTACTACTACCTGAGAGACTACTACTATCTGATAGACTACTACTACCTGAGAGACTACTACTATCTGATAGACTGCTACTACCTGAGAGACTAATACTATCTGAGAGACTACTACTACCTGAGAGACTACTATCTGAGAGACTACTACTACCTGAGAGACTACTACTACCTGAGAGACTACCACTACCTGATAGACTACTACTACCTGGGAGACTACTATCTGAGAGACTACTGCTACCTGAGAGACTACTACAACCTGACAGACTACTACTACCTGAGAGACTACTCCTATCTGAGAGACTACTCCTATCTGAGAGACAACTACCTGAGAGACTACTACTACCCGAGAGACTACTACTATCTGAGAGACTACTACTACCTGAGAGACTACTACTATGTGATAGACTACTACTACCTGAGAGACTACTACTATGTGATAGACTACTACTACCTGAGAGACTACTACTACCTGAGAGACTACTACTACCTGAGAGACTACTACTACCTGAGAGACTACTACTACCTGAGAGACTACTACTATATGATAGACTACTATCTGAGAGACTACTACTATCTGAGAGACTACTACTACCTGAGAGACTACTACGATCTGATAGACTACTACCTGAGAGACTACTACTACTTGAGAGACTACTACTATCTGATAGACTACTACTACCTGAGAGACTAATACTATCTGATAGACTACTACAACCTGAGAGACTACTACTACCTGAGAGACTACTACTATCTGAGAGACTACTACTACCTGAGAGACTACTACTACCTGAGAGACTACTACTACCTGAGAGAATACTACCTGAGAGACTACTACTACCTGAGAGACTACTACTACCTGAGAGACTACTACCTGAGAGACTACTACTACCTGAGAGACTACTACCTGAGAGACTACTACTACCTGAGAGACTACTACTACCTGAGAGACTACTACTACCTGAGAGACTACTACTACCTGAGAGACTACTACGATCTGAGAGACTACTACGATCTGATAGACTACTACCTGAGAGACTACTACTACTTGAGAGACTACTACTATCTGATAGACTACTACTACCTGAGAGACTAATACTATCTGATAGACTACTACAACCTGAGAGACTACTACTACCTGAGAGACTACTACTATCTGAGAGACTACTACTACCTGAGAGACTACTACTACCTGAGAGACTACTACTACCTGAGAGAATACTACCTGAGAGACTACTACTACCTGAGAGACTACTACTACCTGAGAGACTACTACCTGAGAGACTACTACTACCTGAGAGACTACTACTACCTGAGAGACTACTACTACCTGAGAGACTACTACTATCTGATAGACTACTACTACCTGAGAGACTACTACTACCTGAGAGACTACTACCTGAGAGACTACTACTACCTGAGAGACTACTACTACCTGAGAGACTACTACTACCTGAGAGACTACTACTTACTACCTGAGAGACTACTACTTACTACCTGAGAGACTACTATCTGATAGACTACTACTATCTGAGAGACTACTACTATCTGAGAGACTACTACTATCTGATAGACTACTACTACCTGAGAGACTACTACTATCTGATAGACTACTACTACCTGAGAGACTAATACTATCTGATAGACTACTACTACCTGAGAGACTACTATCTGATAGACTACTACTATCTGAGAGACTACTACTATCTGATAGACTACTACTACCTGAGAGACTACTACTATCTGATAGACTACTACTACCTGAGAGACTAATACTATCTGATAGACTACTACTACCTGAGAGACTACTACTATCTGATAGACTACTACTATCTGAGAGACTAATACTATCTGATAGACTACTACTACCTGAGAGACTACTACTATCTGATAGACTACTACTACCTGAGAGACTAATACTATCTGATAGACTACTACTACCTGAGAGACTACTACTACCTGAGAGACTACTACTATCTGAGAGACTAATACTATCTGATAGACTACTACTACCTGAGAGACTACTACTACCTGAGAGACTACTACTATCTGAGAGACTACTACTATCTGATAGACTAATACTACCTGAGAGACTACTGCTACCTGAGAGACTACTACTATCTGATAGACTACTACTACCTGAGAGACTACTACTATATGATAGACTACTACTACCTGAGAGACTACTACTATCTGATAGACTACTACTATCTGAGAGACTACTACTACCTGAGAGACTACTACAATCTGAGAGACTACTACTACCTGAGAGACTACTACTACCTGAGAGACTACTACTACCTGAGAGACTACTACTATGTGATAGACTACTACTACCTGAGAGACTACTACTACCTGAGAGACTACTACTACCTGAGAGACTACTACTACCTGAGAGACTACTACTATATGATAGACTACTATCTGAGAGACTACTACTATCTGAGAGACTACTACTACCTGAGAGACTACTACGATCTGATAGACTACTACCTGAGAGACTACTACTACTTGAGAGACTACTACTATCTGATAGACTACTACTACCTGAGAGACTAATACTATCTGATAGACTACTACTACCTGAGAGACTACTACTACCTGAGAGACTTCTACTACCTGAGAGACTACTACTACCTGAGAGACTACTACTACCTGAGAGACTACTACGATCTGAGAGACTACTACGATCTGATAGACTACTACCTGAGAGACTACTACTACTTGAGAGACTACTACTATCTGATAGACTACTACTACCTGAGAGACTAATACTATCTGATAGACTACTACAACCTGAGAGACTACTACTACCTGAGAGACTACTACTATCTGAGAGACTACTACTACCTGAGAGACTACTACTACCTGAGAGACTACTACTACCTGAGAGACTACTACTACCTGAGAGAATACTACCTGAGAGACTACTACTACCTGAGAGACTACTACTACCTGAGAGACTACTACTACCTGAGAGACTACTACTACCTGATAGACTACTACTACCTGAGAGACTACTACTACCTGAGAGACTACTACCTGAGAGACTACTACTACCGGAGAGACTACTACTACCTGAGAGACTACTACTACCTGAGAGACTACTACTTACTACCTGAGAGACTACTACTTACTACCTGAGAGACTACTATCTGATAGACTACTACTATCTGAGAGACTACTACTATCTGAGAGACTACTACTATCTGATAGACTACTACTATCTGATAGACTACTACTACCTGAGAGACTAATACTATCTGATAGACTACTACTACCTGAGAGACTACTATCTGATAGACTACTACTACCTGAGAGACTACTATCTGATAGACTACTACTATCTGAGAGACTACTACTATCTGATAGACTACTACTACCTGAGAGACTACTACTATCTGAGAGACTACTACTATCTGATAGACTACTACTACCTGAGAGACTAATACTATCTGATAGACTACTACTACCTGAGAGACTACTACTACCTGAGAGACTACTACTATCTGATAGACTACTACTATCTGAGAGACTAATACTATCTGATAGACTACTACTACCTGAGAGACTACTACTATCTGATAGACTACTACTACCTGAGAGACTAATACTATCTGATAGACTACTACTACCTGAGAGACTACTACTACCTGAGAGACTACTACTATCTGATAGACTACTACTATCTGAGAGACTAATACTATCTGATAGACTACTACTACCTGAGAGACTACTACTATCTGAGAGACTACTACTATCTGATAGACTACTACTACCTGAGAGACTACTACTACCTGAGAGACTACTACTATCTGATAGACTACTACTACCTGAGAGACTACTACTATATGATAGACTACTACTACCTGAGAGACTACTACTATCTGATAGACTACTACTATCTGATAGACTACTACTATCTGAGAGACTACTACTACCTGAGAGACTACTACAATCTGAGAGACTACTACTACCTGAGAGACTACTACTACCTGAGAGACTACTACTACCCGAGAGACTACTACTATCTGAGAGACTACTACTACCTGAGAGACTACTACTATGTGATAGACTACTACTACCTGAGAGACTACTACTATGTGATAGACTACTACTACCTGAGAGACTACTACTACCTGAGAGACTACTACTACCTGAGAGACTACTACTACCTGAGAGACTACTACTACCTGAGAGACTACTACTACCTGAGAGACTACCACTACCTGATAGACTACTACTACCTGGGAGACTACTATCTGAGAGACTACTGCTACCTGAGAGACTACTACAACCTGACAGACTACTACTACCTGAGAGACTACTCCTATCTGAGAGACTACTCCTATCTGAGAGACAACTACCTGAGAGACTACTACTACCCGAGAGACTACTACTATCTGAGAGACTACTACTACCTGAGAGACTACTACTATGTGATAGACTACTACTACCTGAGAGACTACTACTACCTGAGAGACTACTACTACCTGAGAGACTACTACTATATGATAGACTACTACCTGAGAGACTACTACTACCTGAGAGACTACTACTACCTGAGAGACTACTACTACCTGAGAGACTACTACTATGTGATAGACTACTACTACCTGAGAGACTACTACTACCTGAGAGACTACTACTACCTGAGAGACTACTACTACCTGAGAGACTACTACTACCTGAGAGACTACTACTATATGATAGACTACTATCTGAGAGACTACTACAACCTGAGAGACTACTACTACCTGAGAGACTACTACTATCTGAGAGACTACTACTATCTGAGAGACTACTACTACCTGAGAGACTACTACTACCTGAGAGACTACTACTATCTGATAGACTAGTACCTGAGAGACTACTACTACCTGAGAGACTACTATCTGAGAGACTGAGAGACTACTACTACCTGACAGACTACTACTACCTGAGAGACTACTACTACCTGAGAGACTACTACTACCTGAGAGACTACTACTACCTGAGAGACTACTATCTGAGAGACTACTACTACCTGAGAGACTACTACTACCTGAGAGACTACCACTACCTGATAGACTACTACTACCTGGGAGACTACTATCTGAGAGACTACTGCTACCTGAGAGACTACTACAACCTGACAGACTACTACTACCTGAGAGACTACTCCTATCTGAGAGACTACTCCTATCTGAGAGACTACTACTACCTGAGAGACTACTACTATCTGAGAGACTAATACTATCTGATAGACTACTACTACCTGAGAGACTACTACTATCTGATAGACTACTACTACCTGAGAGACTAATACTATCTGATAGACTACTACTACCTGAGAGACTACTACTACCTGAGAGACTACTACTATCTGATAGACTACTACTATCTGAGAGACTAATACTATCTGATAGACTACTACTACCTGAGAGACTACTACTATCTGAGAGACTACTATCTGATAGACTACTACTACCTGAGAGACTACTACTACCTGAGAGACTACTACTATCTGATAGACTACTACTATCTGAGAGACTAATACTATCTGATAGACTACTACTATCTGATAGACTACTACTAAATGAGAGACTACTACTATATGATAGACTACTACTACCTGAGAGACTACTACACTACTACTACCTGAGAGACTACTACAATCTGAGAGACTACTACTACCTGAGAGACTACTACTACCTGAGAGACTACTACTACCTGAGAGACTACTATCTGAGAGACTACTACTACCTGAGAGACTACTACTACCTGAGAGACTACCACTACCTGATAGACTACTACTACCTGGGAGACTACTATCTGAGAGACTACTGCTACCTGAGAGACTACTACAACCTGACAGACTAATACTACCTGAGAGACTACTCCTATCTGAGAGACAACTACCTGAGAGACTACTACTACCCGAGAGACTACTACTATCTGAGAGACTACTACTACCTGAGAGACTACTACTATGTGATAGACTACTACTACCTGAGAGACTACTACTATGTGATAGACTACTACTATCTGAGAGACTACTACTACCTGAGAGACTACTACTATGTGATAGACTACTACTACCTGAGAGACTACTACTACCTGAGAGACTACTACTATGTGATAGACTACTACTACCTGAGAGACTACTACTACCTGAGAGACTACTACTACCTGAGAGACTACTACTACCTGAGAGACTACTACTACCTGAGAGACTACTACTACTACTATATGATAGACTACTATCTGAGAGACTACTACAACCTGAGAGACTACTACTACCTGAGAGACTACTACTATCTGAGAGACTACTACTACCTGAGAGACTACTACTACCTGAGAGACTACTACTATCTGATAGACTAGTACCTGAGAGACTACTACTACCTGAGAGACTACTATCTGAGAGACTACTACTATCTGAGAGACTACTACTACCTGACAGACTACTACTACCTGAGAGACTACTACTACCTGAGAGACTACTACTACCTGAGAGACTACTACTACCTGAGAGACTACCACTACCTGGGAGACTACTATCTGAGAGACTACTACTACCTGAGAGACTACTACTACCTGAGAGACTACTCCTATCTGAGAGACTACTACTACCTGAGAGACTACTACTCTGTGAAAGACTACTACTACCTGAGTGACTACTACCTGAGAGACTACTACGATGTGATAGACTACTACTACCTGAGAGACTACTACTATGTGATAGACTACTACTACCTGAGAGACTACTACTACCTGAGAGACTACTACTATGTGATAGACTACTACTCCCTGAGAGACTACTCCTCTCTGATAGACTACTACTATATGAGAGACTACTACTACCTGAGAGACTACTACTATGTGATAGACTACTACTACCTGAGAGACTACTACTATCTGAGAGACTACTACTATCTGATAGACTACTACTACCTGAGAGACTACTACTATCTGATAGACTACTACTATCTGATAGACTACTACTACCTGAGAGACTACTACTATGTGATAGACTACTACTACTTGAGAGACTACTACTATGTGATAGACTACTACTATCTGATAGACTACTACTATATGAGAGACTACTACTACCTGAGAGACTACTACTATGTGATAGACTACTACTATCTGATAGACTACTACTATATGAGAGACTACTACTACCTGAGAGACTACTACTACCTGAGAGACTACTACCTGAGAGACTACTACTATCTGATAGACTACTACCTGAGAGACTACTACTACCTGAGAGAATACTACCTGAGAGACTACTACTACCTGAGAGACTACTACTACCTGAGAGACTACTACCTGAGAGACTACTACTACCTGAGAGACTACTACCTGAGAGACTACTACTACCTGAGAGACTACTACTACCTGAGAGACTACTACTATCTGATAGACTACTACTACCTTAGAGACTACTACTACCTGAGAGACTACTACCTGAGAGACTACTACTACCTGAGAGACTACTACTACCTGAGAGACTACTACTACCTGAGAGACTACTACTACCTGAGATACTACTACTACCTGAGAGACTACTACTTACTACCTGAGAGACTACTATCTGATAGACTACTACTATCTGAGAGACTACTACTATCTGAGAGACTACTACTATCTGAGAGACTACTACTACCTGAGAGACTACTACTATCTGATAGACTACTACTACCTGAGAGACTAATACTATCTGATAGACTACTACTACCTGAGAGACTACTATCTGATAGACTACTACTATCTGAGAGACTACTACTATCTGATAGACTACTACTATCTGAGAGACTACTATGTGATAGACTACTACTACCTGAGAGACTACTACTATCTGATAGACTACTACTACCTGAGAGACTACTACTATCTGATAAACTACTACTACTACCTGAGAGACTACTACTACCTGAGAGACTACTACTATCTGATAGACTACTACTACCTGAGAGACTACTACTACCTGATAAACTACTACTACTACCTGAGAGACTACTACTACCTGAGAGACTACTACTATCTGATAGACTACTACTACCTGAGAGACGCCACTCTGCATCTCAATAAACTGGCCCTGCATGGTATTCAGCTTCCCCTGCATTAGGTTCATTTCCTACTGCTAGTTGTTTACCTGTCTGTGGGCCTGCATCATCTCATCACCTTGCAGACATCAGGAGGGTTTATCAGACTGAGGTTAAGAGACTTGGACCATCTTTAGGATTCTTTCTCACCCAATTCTAATTTCATTGGAAATGCACCTCTGTGCAGATGTTCCATGTGTTACCCTAATATGGGTCCACCATGGAATGATACTATACAATCATTGGGATGTCGACCTGCCCATGGCTTACTGATGGAGGAACATGAGCAACATTTCAGGACAAAGCCTTGGTTTACCAATGATATGTTCACCACACCACAACTATTGAACTGTACAAATGAAGTCAATCCTTACTCCATTGGTGGTTGTTCATAGAGGACTTTTGGGAAAGTTGACAGAATTTTGCAACCTTACATCAGACCAATCAGAAGCGCAGTGTATAAATAGTTACCTCGAGGAGCGTTATCCATGGTTTGCTTTCTCAGATAAAGCCAATTTAGTGATACACAAGCCTTCAGGCAACTTTCTATCTTGTGCCTGGATAATGGAACCACAGAACTAGAATAAGATTATATTTCTATGGATGGAACATCAGAGGTATCCCTTCGTATTATGGCATCAATAATCATAACTGCATCACGAATAGTTAAATCTAATCAGAACTGCATCACCAATAGTTAAATCTAGGTCATCAATGTCATAGCAACCAGAGACTATTCTATTGATTGTGACATAATCAATTAATAGTTCCATACAATTCCATATCATGTTGAATTCAGATTGAATAAGTAACATGTAGGATACTTAAACTATTGCCTACAATCCTATGAGGATTAAATGTCCAATGTCAGAATCATGACACAGGACAGCACAAGGTCTAATGGAACAGTATCAGGAATTTACACAGCGGATCTTTAAGATACATTCTAAAATCCACAAACTCAATACATAGAGCCATAAAATGTGCACGTTCTAAAATCCCCTGAAACTAAATACATAGAGCCGTAAAATGTGCACGTGTACAGAACCATCTTTGTTACAATAGCAATCTATAGTATAGTCCTTACTGCACATCTGCCTCCAACTCTGTTTTAGGCCCATCAATGCCTTAAAGAAATGTCATCACTAAATAACTGAATAAGTTCCTCTATAAATAGACCTGCAGCACATTACAGTTAGTGGATAGACATTGGGTTGAATTACAGTATTTTCGGGCATCACAGATTCCAGTTGGTGACCTGGATTATGTGGCTGCTGTTGGAATCCTCCTGCTCCTCCTCCTATGGAACAGGACCCAGCTGACCTCAATACATGTCATTATCATATCACAGTGTCCTCTTGGCATGATGCAGACATATCACTGTGTATATGTTGTGTCACTGCTATGGAACACAGTCTAAAGGCGTGCCACATGCTAGCCCCCTGGGAGCAGCATACAGTCAAGTGTTGTTGCTGTATGTTGACACCAAAACATCCCCAATGGGCCCCCATGAATCCCCCATCACGACACACACTTATCACTGACAGATACAATTTGCACACTCACACATATACACACATATACACACACATGCACACACACACGCACACACACATTGTAGTGGCTGTGTGATGAGGATGCCGTGTCTCTCATAGAAAGCAGCATGGTACGATGTGCCTCTAATCCTTTGTTATTAATTGTGTCTTAAACAAGCGGCGCCTACTCAGTCCTCCTGGTGTCAGCAGCACCCAGAGTATCCATGGAAACTGCAGGCTGGGCCCAGCTCATGGAGAGATGCAGTCTGTTGCCTGACAGGCAGAAAATGCCTCATGTAAATAGTGTGAATGAGAGTGCCCTCTAGTGTTATGTTCTTGCAAGTGCATGGAAGAGAATATAAAACAAGGGTCTTGATCAACTCAAACAGGGGAAATATGACGTATGGAGCATTGTGCTCTAGAATCAGAATTAGTTTGTTAGATATTTGATTGGTTTAGTCTAGTTTTAAAACACAAGTGAATGTGCATGTGAGAGCAAAAACAATGCTAGAGCAAAGGCCAATGTAAACAACACAAACCAGTGGAAAAAAATAATCTGCCATTTTGTATCCAGCAACACCATCTACCGGTGAGATTTGTTAATATATAAAAACATGAATCAGTCATTCACATCTATTACAGTTCATATCAGGAAATCAGTCAATTGAAATAGATTCATTAGGCCCTAATTCATGGATTTCACATGACTGGGCAAGGGCGTAGGCCCACTTGGGAGCAAAGCCCTGTCAATCAGATTGAGTTTTTCCACACAAAAGGGCTTTAATTGGAAACAGAAATACTACCCAATTTCAACAACTGTCCGGGTGACTGGTCTCAGACGATCCCACAGGTGAAGAAACCGGATGTTGAGGTCCTGGGCTGACGTGGTCTGCGGTTATGAGGCCGGTTTTACGTACTGCCAAATTCTCTAGAACAACGTTGGAGGTGGCTTATGGTAGAGAAATCAAATCAAAAAAAATGTTCACATATACATGGTTAGCAGATGTTAATGCGAGTGTAGTGAAATGCTTGTGCTTCTAGTTCCGACAATGCAGTAATAACCAACAAGTAATCTAACTAACAATTCCTAAACTACTGTCTTATACACAGTGTAAGGGGATAAAGAATATGTACATAAGGATATATGAATGAGTGATGGTACAGAGCAGCATAGGCAAGATACAGTAGATGGTATCGAGTACAGTATATACATATGAGATGAGTATGTAAACAAAGTGGCATAGTTAAAGTGGCTAGTGATACATGTATTACATAAGGATGCAGTCGATGATATAGAGTACAGTATATACGTATGCATATGAGATGAATAATGTAGGGTAAGTAACATTATATAAGGTAGCATTGTTTAAAGTGGCTAGTGATATATTTACATAATTTCCCATCAATTCCCATTATTAAAGTGGCTGGAGTTGGGTCAGTGTCAATGACAGTGTGTTGGCAGCAGCCACTCAATGTTAGTGGTGGCTGTTTAACAGTCTGATGGCCTTGAGATAGAAGCTGTTTTTCAGTCTCTCGGTCCCAGCTTTGATGCACCTGTACTGACCTCGCCTTCTGGATGATAGCGGGGTGAACAGGCAGTGGCTCGGGTGGTTGATGTCCTTGATGATCTTTATGGCCTTCCTGTAACATCGGGTGGTGTAGGTGTCCTGGAGGGCAGGTAGTTTGCCCCCGGTGATGCGTTGTGCAGACCTCACTACCCTCTGGAGTGCCTTACGGTTGAGGGCGGAGCAGTTGCCGTACCAGGCGGTGATACAGCCCGCCAGGATGCTCTCGATTGTGCATCTGTAGAAGTTTGTGAGTGCTTTTGGTGACAAGCCAAATTTCTTCAGCCTCCTGAGGTTGAAGAGGCGCTGCTGCGCCTTCTTCACGATGCTGTCTGTGTGAGTGGACCAATTCAGTTTGTCTGTGATGTGTATGCCGAGGAACTTAAAACTTGCTACCCTCTCCACTACTGTTCCATCGATGTGGATAGGGGGGTGTTCCCTCTGCTGTTTCCTGAAGTCCACAATCATCTCCTTAGTTTTGTTGACGTTGAGTGTGAGGTTATTTTCCTGACACCACACTCCGAGGGCCCTCACCTCCTCCCTGTAGGCCGTCTCGTCGTTGTTGGTAATCAACCCTACCACTGTTGTGTCGTCCGCAAACTTGATGATTGAGTTGGAGGCGTGCGTGGCCACGCAGTCGTGGGTGAACAGGGAGTACAGGAGAGGGCTCAGAACGCACCCTTGTGGGGCCCCAGTGTTGAGGATCAGAGGGGAGGAGATGTTGTTACCTACCCTCACCACCTGGGGGGGGCGGCCCGTCAGGTAGTCCAGTACCCAGTTGCACAGGGCGGGGTCGAGACCCAGGGTCTCGAGCTTGATGACGAGCTTGGAGGGTACTATGGTGTTGAATGCCGAGCTGTAGTCGATGAACAGCATTCTCACATAGGTATTCCTCTTGTCCAGATGGGTTAGGGCAGTGTGCAGTGTGGTTGAGATTGCATCGTCTGTGGACCTATTTGGGCGGTAAGCAAATTGGAGTGGGTCTAGGGTGTCAGGTAGGGTGGAGGTGATATGGTCCTTGACTAGTCTCTCAAAGCACTTCATGATGACGGAAGTGAGTGCTACGGGGCGGTAGTCGTTTAGCTCAGTTACCTTAGCTTTCTTGGGAACAGGAACAATGGTGGCCCTCTTGAAGCATGTGGGAACAGCAGACTGGTATAGGGATTGATTGAATATGTCTGTAAACACACCGGCCAGCTGGTCTGCGCATGCTCTGAGGGCGCGGCTGGGGATGCCGTCTGGGCCTGCAGCCTTGCGAGGGTTAACACGTTTAAATGTCTTACTCACCTCGGCTGCAGTGAAGGAGAGACCGCATGTTTTCGTTCAATTCCTCTGGCAACAGCTCTGTTGGACATTCCTGCAGTCAGCATGCCAATTGCATGCTCCTTCAAAACGTCATACATCTGTGGCATTGTGTATGACAAAACTGCACATTTTATTTTCCCCAGCACAAGGTGCATCTGTGTAGGGATCATGCTGTTTCATCAGCTTCTTGATATGCCACACCTGTCAGATTTATAGATTTTCTTGGCAAAGGAGAAATGCTCACTAACAGGGATGTAAATTTGTGCACAACATTTGAGAGAAATAAGCTTTTTGTGTGTATGGAACATTTCTGGGATGTTTTATTTCAGCTCATGAAACATGGGAAAAACACTTTATATATTGCATTTATATATAGAACCCTTTAGGTTCAGTTAAAACTGAAAAAATAAACAAAACATTGTGTATATTCAGCTGTAAACTATTTGGAACACAGCGCCTGACACGTAACATTTTACTCTTGAAACAGATATGTTGAACTTGCTTGCTTGAGGTTTTGATATAACATATAGCCTAATACAGCTTTACTAAGAGCAAGGTGAGGTTTCTTGCATCTAAAAACAAGTATTATTAAATGTAATAAGAAAATGAAATAGATTTGAACAATGCATGGATAGTAAAGGGGGAATGAACATTAAAGTTTTGCTTCTAAAGTTCAGTACATTTCAGATAATATTTTTTTAAGTCGTGCTCACGAGCCAAAATGGGTCCCAGAAAAATATGCACAATTGTGTACTACATCATCCATTTTGTGTGATGTCATGTCCTGCAAAAAAAAAATGCAATTGGTATAATATGGTATGAGTTTGTAAGTGCTTAAGATCCCGAATGCATCTAAGTGTAAATAATAAATAAATAATGTGTTAATGTCTGTTTTGTATGGTGTGCAGTAAAACCAAAACGCATATTTTTTCAGCGCTTCATATCAATAACCATTCTACCCTGTAAGTGCACCAGAGAGCACATATCTAAAGATATAAAATACACTTTGCCAAATATACTTTCATGTGTAAAATTTGAACACCCTATGACATTTTCATTTTAAAAAACTACATATTTTACCAAATACTATTAAAGACTACAATGTGATGGTGATGAGGATTGTAGGAAAGTGATCCTTTCTCTCCTTATGACAGAGAACATTCGGTGACATTGGTCCCTGATGTGAGTATTACATCTACAGTAAAACTATGTTTTTGTCTCCTGTTAATACAATATTCTCTGATAAAGATGTTTGTAATAAAGTGTAAAAAAAGAGAAATAATACAAAATCCTGATAAACAATAAAGGTCCTACAGCTGATGACAGGGTTGTGTGCAACTAAGCATTTGCATAACGTATGATATCTCCCCACCACTAGGAGGCTCTTTACTTCTTGTCTTTGACAGGCTGCTCAATAAGTTCCCCCTTGAGATACTTCTGTCCGATCCCATAAGGCACGTGTGCAGCGATGGTCCCCAGCTCCTTGGCTCCCTCGATGTGGAACATCTGGTCATCGAAAAATATGTGGGGACGGATCATTTGCAGGAGAGGCCCTTTGGGGGCCCCGGCTAGGAACAGGGCTTCGTCGATCTCCAGGCCCCAGCTCCTGAGGGTCTTGAGGACACGGGCCCCTGAGCTGGCTGCACTGCGGGCTGTTACCAGGTAGGTACGAATGGGGCAGGTCATACGCTCATTCTTGGCGTAGAACTTTCTCTGGAGCTTCCCCAGCGCCTCCAGAAAACACTTCAAGGGACCCTGAGAGAAACAAATGAGACATAGGGTTAGCATATTATTGTTTTTACTTTTGTCCAAAATCAAAGTAAATAATACATATCAATGGGTTATTGGGATAGTCCCCTATTATAGATGGTCTTTAGATGTTCAAACTATCACCAAGATATTAACTGCCAATGTTGATATGCAACAACTTGGTACAATTAAGGGATTAAGGATAGTGTGACAGTATGTAAAAAGTTGGTTGCTAGTTAGTTGAAAATCTATAACCCTTGTATACACTCTTATAAAAAAGGGTTACAAAAGGGTTCTTCGGCTGTCCCCACAGGATAACCCTGCTTGGTTCCCGGTAGAACCCTTTTTGGTCCCGGGTAGAACCCTTTTGAGTTTCATGTAAAACCCTCTGTGGAAAGGGTTCTACCTGGAACCAAAAAGGGTTAATCAAACGGTTTCCTATGGGGACAGCCAAATAACCCCTTTACATTGTAGATAACACATTTTTTCTAACAGTGTAGGAGACTCCAAATAAGGAAATCTGAAGAAAAAAACAATGTCAAACATTTACATAAAATGTAGCCATGTAGTACTTCAGAGTCCTCTCGTGATTACCTTTTTAAGAGGTATGTTCTCAAACTCCTGCTCGTGCTCAAAGAATTTATCCAGGCCACGTTGTTTCGCGATGATCTCCGACTCGTCAGAGAAGAGGACTGCGTCTCCGTCAAAAGCTACTTTCAGCTGTGTGTCGGACAGTTGGTTCTCCACATCTCCAGATGTAAACATGGTCGCTGCAGCAATGCCTGTTTATAAAATATTATTTGGGTTTTATACATTCTCATAACAAATAATCTCATAATCTTTAAATATGAATAATAGTTAATAATCTTTAAATATTTCTGTTCCAAAGAAACGTGTCCATAAACCAGAATACACATTTTTTTGTTGCTGGAATTTATTTGTTGCTCGAAGCAGCAGTCCTTGTCCTAGGAATTGATTTGAATCTGGATTTGAATCTGGATTGGCCATTTCAGGCCTCAGATCAATCTAAGAGTATAATTATTGATTTTAAGATGACTCAACTGATCTCAAAATGTGAAAAACCTTGTTATATTCTTATTTATTGATTTCATTCTTACTAATAACCCCCATAAATAGTGTCTAGTGCAGGTTTTCCCAAACTGGGGTACACGTAATGCCGTCGGAGGTACGACAAATAAATATCTGATTCACAATTTTTAAAATTTAAATGTAAAAACAATTAGTAGCCTCGTTTCACTGGCAAAAATAAAATTAAACCATTTAGTGATCAGCGAAGTAACACAATGTCAAATACAGGTAGCCTAGTCAAATTAACATCCAATCACATTAACCCTTACTCTCTAATGGGAATTCCACTAACGGTCCGTATGTAGCCAAACATAGCTGCTGCTCATTCCGTTGACTTGAAAATGTATAAATGGTTTAAAAAAAGTAAGGCCCGCGTCCATAGAGACACATACCAGCTCTACTGGTAGTACTGCTACTACCAGCAGTACTACACCTGTACCTGTCGACGAAACAAGTTGTTCTGCTTCCACAAGCACATCCAATGCTAGCATCAGTAATTGTACATTTGTTGTTAGCTCAGCTATTATGAACACTGACAGTTGTGAATCCGATGCAGCCGAAGAGCTACTGCCCCCTTGCCTGGGAAAGCACTGAACAACAGGACGTTGGACCATTGAGGCGCTAATATGATGAGAACTACATTGATTTGTGGTTCACTTATATAGTGCCTTTCCTCAGCCACAGTGTGTTATATGTGCAAAATTACTATGTCACAACTCGATGAATCCTTCACTCTTGCGCAGACATTTAGAAACAAACATGCCAATTTGAAAAATAAGCAGGGGGAGTTTTTGGAGCAAGAATTAAACAGCTCAGCGTTCAACACCAAAGTGCCGTCAAAGCTCAACACTAAGCTAAGGATCCTGGGTCTAAACACCTCCCTCTGCAACTGGATCCTGGACTTCTTGACGGGCCACCCCCAGGTGGTGAGGGTAGGTAGTAGCAACACATCTGCCATGCTGATCCTAAACACTGGAACTCCCCAGGGGTGCGTGCTCAGTCCCCTCCTGTACTCCCTGTTCACCCACAACTGCATGGCCAGATACGACTCCGACACCATCATTAAGTTTGCAGACGACACAACAGTGGTAGGCCTGATCACCAACAATGACAAGACAGCCTATAGGGAGGAGGTCAGAGACCTGTCCGGGTGTTGCCAGAATAACACCCTATCCCTCAACGTAATCAAGACTAAGGAGATGATTGTGGACTACAGGAAAAGGAGGACCGAGCACGTCCCCATTCTCATCGACGGGGCTGTAGTGGAGCAGGTTGAGAGCTTTAAGTTCCTTGGTGTCCAAATCAATAACAAACTAGAATGGTCCAAACACACCAAGACAGTCGTGATGAGGGCACGACAAAGCCTATTCCCCCCCGGGAAACTAAAAAGATTTGGCAAGGGTCCTTAGATCCTCAAAAGGTTCTACAGCTGCAATGTCGAGAGCATGGTTGCATCACTGCCTATTACGGCAATTGCTCGGCCTCTGAACGCAATGCACTTCAGAGGGTAGTGCGTATGGCCCAGTACATCACTTGGGCTAAGCTGCCTGCCAACCAGGACCTCTACACCAGGCAGTGTCAGAGGAAGGCCCTAAAAAATGTCAAAGACCCCATCCACCCCAATCATAGACTGTTCTCTCTACTACCGCATGTCAGCGGTACCGGAGTGCCAAGTCTAGGACAAAAATGCCATAAGACTCCTGAACAGGTAATCAAATGGCTACTCTGACTATTTGCATTGTGTGTCCCCACAACCCCTCTTTTTACGTTGCTGCTACTCTCTGTTTATCATATATGCATAGTCACTTTAACTATACATTCATGTACATACTACCTCAATTGAGCTGACCAACCAGTACTCCCACACATTGGCTAACCGGGCTATCTGCATTCTTTCATGCTACTGCTACTCAAAATCAAATCAAATCAAATTGTATTTGTCACATACACATGGTTAGCAGATGTTAATGCGAGTGTAGCGAAATGCTTGTGCTTCTAGTTCCGACAATGCAGTAATAACCAACAAGTAATCTAACTAACAATTCCAAAACTACTGTCTTATACACAGTGTAAGGGGATAAAGAATATGTACATAAGGATATATGAATGAGTGATGGTACAGAGCAGCATAGGCAAGATACAGTAGATGGTATCGAGTGCAGTATATACATATGAGATGAGTATGTAAACAAAGTGGCATAGTTAAAGTGGCTAGTGATACATGTATTACATAAGGATGCAGTCGATGATATAGAGTACAGTATATACGTATGCATATGAGATGAATAATGTAGGGTAAGTAACATTATATAAGGTAGCATTGTTTAAAGTGACTAGTGATATATTTACATCATTTCCCATCAATTCCCATTATTAAAGTGGCTGGAGTTGAGTCAGTGTGTTGGCAGCAGCCACTCAATGTTAGTGGTGGTTGTTTAACAGTCTGATGGCCTTGAGATAGAAGCTGTTTTTCAGTCTCTCGGTCCCAGCTTTGATGCACCTGTACTGACCTCGCCTTCTGGATGATAGTGGGGTGAACAGGCAGTGGCTCGGGTGGTTGATGTCCTTGATGATCTTTATGGCCTTCCTGTAACATCGGGTGGTGTAGGTGTCCTGGAGGGCAGGTAGTTTGCCCCCGGTGATGCGTTGTGCAGACCTCACTACCCTCTGGAGAGCCTTACGGTTGAGGGCGGAGCAGTTGCCGTACCAGGCGGTGATACAGCCCGCCAGGATGCTCTCGATTGTGCATCTGTAGAAGTTTGTGAGTGCTTTTGGTGACAAGCCGAATTTCTTCAGCCTCCTGAGGTTGAAGAGGCGCTGCTGCGCCTTCTTCACGATGCTGTCTGTGTGAGTGGACCAATTCAGTTTGTCTGTGATGTGTATGCCGAGGAACTTAAAACTTGCTACCCTCTCCACTACTGTTCCATCGATGTGGATAGGGGGGTGTTCCCTCTGCTGTTTCCTGAAGTCCACAATCATCTCCTTAGTTTTGTTGACATTGAGTGTGAGGTTATTTTCCTGACACCACACTCCGAGGGCCCTCACCTCCTCCATGTAGGCCGTCTCATCGTTGTTGGTAATCAAGCCTACCACTGTTGTGTCGTCCGCAAACTTGATGATTGAGTTGGAGGCGTGCGTGGCCACGCAGTCGTGGGTGAACAGGGAGTACAGGAGAGGGCTCAAAACGCACCCTTGTGGGGCCCCAATGTTGAGGATCAGCGGGGAGGAGATGTTGTTGCCTACCCTCACCACCTGGGGGCGGCCCGTCAGGAAGTCCAGTACCCAGTTGCACAGGGCGGGGTCGAGACCCAGGGTCTCGAGCTTGATGACGAGCTTGGAGGGTACTATGGTGTTGAATGCCAAGCTGTAGTCGATGAACAGCATTCTCACATAGGTATTCCTCTTGTCCAGATGGGTTAGGGCAGTGTGCAGTGTGGTTGAGATTGCATCGTCTGTGGACCTATTTGGGCGGTAAGCAAATTGGAGTGGGTCTAGGGTGTCAGGTAGGGTGGAGGTGATATGGTCCTTGACTAGTCTCTCAAAGCACTTCATGATAACGGAAGTGAGTGCTACGGGGCGGTAGTCGTTTAGCTCAGTTACCTTAGCTTTCTTGGGAACAGGAACAATGGTGGCCCTCTTGAAGCATGTGGGAACAGCAGACTGGTATAGGGATTGAATGAATATGTCCGTAAACACACCGGCCAGCTGGTCTGCACATGCTCTGAGGGCGCGGCTGGGGATGCCGTCTGGGCCTGCAACCTTGCGAGGGTTAACACGTTTAAATGTCTTACTCACCTCGGCTGCAGTGAAGGAGAGACCACATGTTTTCGTCCTCGAAGCGGGCAAAAAAGTTTGCCTGGGTCTGCCTGGGAGCAAGACATCCTGGTCCGTGACTGGGCTGGATTTGTTCTTGTAGTCCGTGATTGACTGTAGACCCTGCCACATGCCTCTTGTGTCTGAGCCGTTGAGATTCTACTTTGTCTCTGTACTGACGCTTAGCTTGTTTGATAGCCTTGCGGAGGGAATAGCTGCACTGTTTGTATTCGGTCATGTTACCAGACACCTTGCCCTGATTGAAAGCAGTGGTTCGCGCTTTCAGTTTCACGCGAATGCTGCCATCAATCCACGGTTTCTGGTTAGGGAATGTTTTAGTCGTTGCTATGGGAACGACATCTTCAACACGCGTTCTAATGAACTCGCACACCGAATCAGCGTATTCGTCAATATTGTTATCTGACGCAATACGAAACATATCCCAGTCCACTTGATGGAAGCAGTCTTGGAGTGTGGAGTCAGCTTGGTCGGACCAGCGTTGGACAGACCTCAGCGTGGGAGCCTCTTGTTTTAGTTTCTGTCTGTAGGCAGGGATCAACAAAATGGAGTCGTGGTCAGCTTTTCCGAAAGGGGGGCGGGGCAGGGCCTTATATGCGTCGCGGAAGTTAGAGTAACAATGATCCAAGGTTTCTCTCTGTTCATCATATATGCATAGTCACTTTAACCAAATCTACATGTACATACTACCTCAATCAGCCTGCCTAACCGGTGTCTGTATGTAGCCTCGCTACTTTTATAGCCTCACTACTGTATACAGCCTCACTACTTTTATAGCCTCGCTACTGTATACAGCCTCGCTACTGTTATAGCCTCGCTACTTTTATAGCCTCGCTACTGTATACAGCCTCACTACTTTTATAGCCTCGCTACTGTTATAGCCTCGCTACTTTTATAGCCTCACTACTGTATACAGCCTCGCTACTGTTATAGCCTCGCTACTGTATACAGCCTCGCTACTGTTATAGCCTCGCTACTTTTATAGCCTCGCTACTGTATACAGCCTCACTACTTTTATAGCCTCGCTACTGTTATAGCCTCGCTACTTTTATAGCCTCACTACTGTATACAGCCTCGCTACTGTTATAGCCTCGCTACTGTATACAGCCTCGCTACTGTTATAGCCTCGCTACTTTTATAGCCTCGCTACTGTATACAGCCTCACTACTTTTATAGCCTCGCTACTGTTATAGCCTCACTACTGTATACAGCCTCACTACTTTTATATCCTCACTACTGTATACAGCCTCGCTACTGTTATAGCCTCGCTACTTTTATAGCCTCGCTACTGTATACAGCCTCACTACTTTTATAGCCTCGCTACTGTTATAGCCTCGCTACTGTATACAGCCTCGCTACTTTTATAGCCTCGCTACTGTACACAGCCTCGCTACTGTTATAGCCTCACTACTGTATACAGCCTCACTACTTTTATATCCTCACTACTGTATACAGCCTCACTACTTTTATAGCCTCGCTACTGTATACAGCCTCGCTACTGTTATAGCCTCGCTACTTTTATAGCCTCACTACTGTATACAGCCTCACTACTTTTATATCCTCACTACTGTATACAGCCTCACTACTTTTATAGCCTCGCTACTGTATACAGCCTCGCTACTGTTATAGCCTCGCTACTTTTATAGCCTCGCTGCTGTATACAGCCTCACTACTTTTATAGCCTCGCTACTGTATACAGCCTCACTACTTTTATAGCCTCGCTACTGTATACAGCCTCGCTACTGTTATAGCCTCACTACTTTTATATCCTCACTACTGTATACAGCCTCACTACTTTTATATCCTCACTACTGTATACAGCCTCACTACTTTTATAGCCTCGCTACTGTACACAGCCTCGCTACTGTACACAGCCTCACTACTGTTATATCCTCACTACTGTACACAGCCTCGCTACTGTACACAGCCTCACTACTGTTATATCCTCACTACTGTACACAGCCTCGCTACTGTACACAGCCTCACTACTTTTATATCCTCACTACTGTACACAGCCTCACTACTTTTATATCCTCACTACTGTACACAGCCTCGCTACTGTTATAGCCTCACTACTGTATACAGCCTCGCTACTGTTATAGCCTCACTACTGTACACAGCCTCGCTACTGTACACAGCCTCACTACTGTTATATCCTCACTACTGTACACAGCCTCGCTACTGTACACAGCCTCACTACTTTTATATCCTCACTACTGTACACAGCCTCACTACTTTTATAGCCTCACTACTGTATACAGCCTCACTACTGTTATAGCCTCACTACTGTATACAGCCTCACTACTGTATACAGCCTCGCTACTGTTATAGCCTCACTACTGTACACAGCCTCGCTACTGTTATAGCCTCACTACTGTATACAGCCTCGCTACTGTTATAGCCTCACTACTGTATACAGCCTCGCTACTGTTATAGCCTCACTACTGTATACAGCCTCGCTACTGTACACAGCCTCGCTACTGTTATAGCCTCACTACTGTATACAGCCTCACTACTGTATACAGCCTCACTACTGTTATAGCCTCACTACTGTATACAGCCTCACTACTGTTATAGCCTCACTACTGTATACAGCCTCACTACTGTTATAGCCTCACTACTGTATACAGCCTCACTACTGTATACAGCCTCACTACTGTATACAGCCTCGCTACTGTATACAGACTCACTACTGTTATAGCCTCACTACTGTATACAGCCTCACTACTGTATACAGACTCACTACTGTTATAGCCTCACTACTGTATACAGCCTCACTACTGTATACAGACTCACTACTGTTATAGCCTCACTACTGTATACAGCCTCACTACTGTTATATCCTCACTACTGTATACAGCCTCACTACTGTTATATCCTCACTACTGTATACAGCCTCACTACTGTTATAGCCTCACTACTGTATACAGCCTCACTACTGTTATATCCTCACTACTGTATACAGCCTCACTACTGTTATAGCCTCACTACTGTATACAGCCTCACTACTGTTATATCCTCACTACTGTATACAGCCTCACTACTGTTATATCCTCACTACTGTACACAGCCTCACTACTGTTATAGCCTCACTACTGTATACAGCCTCACTACTGTTATATCCTCACTACTGTATACAGCCTCACTACTGTTATATCCTCACTACTGTATACAGCCTCACTACTGTTATAGCCTCACTACTGTATACAGCCTCACTACTGTTATATCCTCACTACTGTATACAGCCTCACTACTGTTATATCCTCACTACTGTACACAGCCTCGCTACTGTTATAGCCTCACTACTGTATACAGCCTCACTACTGTTATATCCTCACTACTGTATACAGCCTCACTACTGTTATATCCTCACTACTGTACACAGCCTCGCTACTGTTATAGCCTCACTACTGTATACAGCCTCACTACTGTTATATCCTCACTACTGTATACAGCCTCACTACTGTTATATCCTCACTACTGTACACAGCCTCGCTACTGTTATATCCTCACTACTGTATACAGCCTCACTACTGTTATATCCTCACTACTGTACACAGCCTCGCTACTGTTATAGCCTCACTACTGTATACAGCCTCACTACTGTTATATCCTCACTACTGTATACAGCCTCACTACTGTTATATCCTCACTACTGTTATAGCCTCACTACTGTACACAGCCTCACTACTGTATACAGCCTCACTACTGTATACAGCCTCACTACTGTTATATCCTCACTACTGTATACAGTCTCACTACTGTTATATCCTCACTACTGTATACAGCCTCACTACTGTTATATCCTCACTACTGTATACAGCCTCACTACTGTTATATCCTCACTACTGTTATAGCCTCACTACTGTATACAGCCTCACTACTGTTATATCCTCACTACTGTATACAGCCTCACTACTGTATACAGCCTCACTACTGTATACAGCCTCACTACTGTTATATCCTCACTACTGTATACAGCCTCACTACTGTTATATCCTCACTACTGTATACAGCCTCACTACTGTTATAGCCTCACTACTGTATACAGCCTCACTACTGTTATATCCTCACTACTGTATACAGCCTCACTACTGTTATAGCCTCACTACTGTATACAGCCTCACTACTGTTATTTTCCACTGTTGTTTTATTTCTTTCCTTACCTATTGTTCACCTTTTTGTACTATTGGTTAGAGCCTGTTAGTAAGCATTTCACTGTAAGGTCTACAACTGTTGTATTCAGCGCACGTGACAACTTTGATTTGATTCTTCAAACCATTGGAAACCAGGACAACAGGAGAGGATATTCTTCAAGTAATGGACAGCTTTGTGACATCAAAAGGACTTTGGTGGTCAAGATGTGTTGGTATCTGTACTGATGGCGCAAAAGCCATGACAGGGAGACATAGTGGAGTGGTAACGCGCGTGCAAGAAGTTGCTCCCGACGCCACTTGGGTACACTGCAGCATCCACCAAGAGGCTGTTGGGTACACTGCAGCATCCACCAAGAGGCTGTTGGGTACACTGCAGCATCCACCAAGAGGCTGTTGGGTACACTGCAGCATCCACCAAGAGGCTGTTGGGTACACTGCAGCATCCACCAAGAGGCTGTTGGGTACACTGCAGCATCCACCAAGAGGCTGTTGGGTACACTGCAGCATCCACCAAGAGGCTGTTGGGTACACTGCAGCATCCACCAAGAGGCTGTTGGGTACACTGCAGCATCCACCAAGAGGCTGTTGGGTACACTGCAGCATCCACCAAGAGGCTGTTGGGTACACTGCAGCATCCACCAAGAGGCTGTTGGGTACACTGCAGCATCCACTAAGAGGCTGTTGGGTACACTACAGCATCCACCAAGAGGCTGTTGGGTACACTGCAGCATCCACTAAGAGGCTGTTGGGTACACTGCAGCATCCACCAAGAGGCTGTTGCTAGAAAAGGAATACCTGACAGCTTGAAAGATGTTTTGGACACTACAGTGAAAATGGTTAACTTTGTTAAAACAAGGCCCCTGAACTCTTGTGTATTTTCTGCATTATGCAATGATATGGGCAGCGACCATGTAACGCGTTTGCAACATACTGAAGTGTGCTGGTTATCATGGGGAAAGGTGTTGACACGTTTTTTTTAAATTGAGAGACGAGCTTAAAGTTTTCATTACTGACCATAATTTTCATTTCTCTGACCGATTGCATGATGACGAGTTTCTCACAGGACTGGCCAATCTGGGTGATGTTTGTTCTCGTCTAAATTACAACTGGATTGGTTGCCTCCAGTCCACTTAATGATATCTGAACAAGAGAGCCTCATTGAAATTGCAACAAGCGGTTCTGTGAAAATTTCATTGAAATCAAAAGCCACTGCCAGATTTCTGGATTGGGCTGCACTCAGAGTATCCTGCCTTGGCAAATAGCGCTGTTAAGACACTGATTCCCTTTGCAACCACGTAGTGTACCAATGTGAGAGTGGATTCTCAGCCATCACTAAACTAAATACAGGCACAGACTGTGGGAAAAGACTGAGACTCTCTCCAATACAACCCAACATTGCAGAGTTATGTGCATCCTTTCAAGCACACCCTTCTCATTAACCTGTGGTGAGTTATTCACAATTTTCAATGAACAAGTAAGGTTTTATATGTTAGATGGCTAAGTAAAGAGCTAAATGATTGATTATTATTATATTATTATTTGCGCCCTGGTCCTAAAGAGCTCTTTGTCACTTCCCACGAGCCGGGTTGTGACAAAAACTCACACTCATTCTTATGTTTAATAAATATATTGTATAATGTGTGTGTGGCAGGCTTACAATGATGGCAAAAAAACATTTGAGAGTGCACTGACCCTTGTGCTGGAGGGGGTAAGCAGCTGGAGGGGTAAATAAACACAAGTTCAACTGTAACACACACATACACAAACATATACACACACACATATATACAGTTGAAGTCTGAAGTTTAGATACACCTCAGCCAAATACATTTAAACTCAGTTTCACAATTCCTGACATTTAATCCAAGTAAAGCTTCCCTGTTTTAGGTCAGTTAGATCACCACTTTATTTTAAGAATATGAAATGTCAGTATAATAGTAGAGAGAATGATTTATTTCCGATTTTATTTCTTTCATCACATTCCCAGTGGGTCAGCAGTTTACATGTACTCAATTTGTATTTAGTAACATTGCCTTTAAATTGTTTAACTTGGGTCAAACGTTTCCGGTAGCCTTCCACAAGCTTCAACAATAAGTTGGGTGAATTTTGGCCCATTTCTCCTGACAGAGCTCGTGTAACTGAATCAGGTTTGTAGGCCTCCTTGCTCGCACATGCTTTTTCATTTCTGCCCACAAATTTTCTATGAGATTGAGGTCAGGGCTTTGTGATGGCCTCTCCAATACCTTGACATTTTTGTCCTTAAGCCATTTTGCTTGGGGGTCATTGTTCATTTGGAAGACCCATTTGCAACCAAGCTTTAACTGATGTCTTGAGATGTTACTTCAATATATCCACATAATTTTCCTACCTCATGATGCCATCTATTTTACCAGTCCCTGCAAAGCACCCCCACAACATGATGCTGCCACCCCCGTGCTTCACGGTTGGGATGGTGTTCTTCAGCTTGGAAGCCTCCCCCTTTTTCCTCCAAACATAATGATGGTCATTATTGCACAGTTCTATTTTTTGTTTCATCAGACCAAAATACATTTCTCCAAAAACTACAATCTTTGTCCCCATGTGCAGTTGCAAACCGTAGGCTGGCTTTTTTATGGCGGTTTTGGAGCAGTGGCTTCGTCCTTGCTGAGTGGCCTTTCAGGTTATGTTGATATAGGACTTGTTTTACTGTGGATATAGATACTTTTGTACCTTTTTCCTCCAGCATCTTCACAAGGTCCTTTGCTGTTGTTCTAGGATTGATTTGCACTTTTCGCACCAAAGTACGTTCATCTCTAGGAGACAGAACGCGTCTCCTTCCTGAGTGGTATGACAGCTGCATGGTCCCATGGTATTTATACTTGCATACTGTTGTTTGTACAGATGAACGTGGTACCTTCAAGCATTTGGAAATTGCTCCCCAGAATGAAGCAGACTTGTGGAGGTCTACAATGTTTTTTCTGAGGTCTTGGCTAATTTCTTTTGATTTTCCCATGATGTCAAGCAAATGGGCACTGAGTTTGAAGGTAGGCCTTGAAATACAGGCACACCTCCAATTGACTCAAATGATGGCAATTAGCCTATCAGAAACATCTAAAGCTATGACATTATTTTCTGGAATTTTCCAAGCTGTTTAAAGGCACAGTCAACTTCTGACCCACTGGAATTGTGAAACAGTGAATTATAAGTGAAATAATCTGTCTGTAAACAATTGTTATAAAAATGACTTGTGTCATGCATAAAGTAGATGTCCCTCCTACTTCTCAAAACTATAGTTTGATAAACAATACATTTATGGAGAGGTTGAAAAACTAGTTTTAATGACTCCAACCTAAGTGTATGTAAACATCTGACTTCAACTGTGTGTGTGTGTGTGTGTGTGTGTGTGTGTGTGTGTGTGTGTGTGTGTGTGTGTGTGTGTGTGTGTGTGTGTGTGTGTGTGTGTGTGTGTGTGTGTGTGTGTGTGTGTGTGTGTGTGTGTGTGTGTGTGTGTGTGTGTGTGTGTATACATACATATACACACACACACACACACACGTATGTAATTAAAATCCTCAATCACACTTGCAGGCCGTGTCATGGTGACATTGGCTAACTAATCTCATGCGTAAATACATGTCATCAGGTCTAAGTTGTCTCACGCCGAACTGCACATCTGCAGGATGTCAAATCAAAGCCACTCCTTCGATTTAAAGTAGGTTTTGACGAAAATGTAAATGTGTCATTTTCACAAAGTTAGGATAATAACACGGTCAACTACTTAAGACATTGGCTCCAATCTAGGATGTGCCTTAATGAACAACTAAGGAATCATTCTTCACTTCTCTCATTGACTTCTCAAACCCCGGTCTGAGCTGTTTGGTCTGTTTTACAAGCTTTCCTGGAAGTGTCGTGATGTTGTACAAGGAGCTACAGGAGGACAGGCTCATTGTAATGACTGGAATGGAATAAACGGATGGGTAGCGTACACATCACACATGGAAACCACATGTTTGACTATGTTCCAGTAATTCCATTCCAGCCATTACAATGAGTCACAATCTATTACAACAGCATCATCCATGCATTATATCTGTAGGCTATACTATAAAGTGTTACCACAATGTACATCTACAGTTGTTTACTTAGCACCATTGCTAAGCAACACCAGTTAAATCTCTAGAGGCTAAAAAAACAGTGTGATCACCACCTACCCTCCTCAATGGCCTCAGTGACTTTCTCTCCATCCTTGGAGAGGTACAGGTTGGTCATGTAGGCCTTCAGATATCCAATGGGGCTTTTCCCTCCAGTCATACAGAATCTCTCAATGGTTAAATCTGTCAGACGAAACAACAAAAACATTATCACCGTATAGAAATGTGATGTAAAGTCATCAGGGTGGTGGCCAAAGATGGCCACTACATATCAAGAACAAGAGGCCTAAACAATAAAAACATTATCACCGTATAGAAATGTGATGTAAAGTCATCAGGGTGGTGGCCAAAGATGGCCACTACATATCAAGAACAAGAGGCCTAAACAATAAAAACAACATATTTGGTCAAAGGAGCAGCATTAAAGCTGCAATATGTAACTTTTTGGTGACCCAACCAAATGCACATAGAAATATGAGTTATAGATCTTTCCTTCTCATTGAAAGCAAGTCTAACAAGCGGTAGATATCTTCTATTTGTATGCTTCCTGTTAAGTAAATTTTTTTCATCTTTTACTTTCGGTTTTGTATACCAGGTGAAAATACAATATTTTTGTTTATGGAAAATGTATTTCACAGCAGTTTAGATACAATGACTGACTGTTTGTTTCGAATTGTTTCGAATTTTAGCAACAAGAAAATGACAGAGCGATTTCTGCATATTGTACCTTTTAAATTGGATGTCCAATCATTCAATGGACCCCGAGAAAGAGCACCACCAACTGGTGCTGGTTTAAATATATAGGTACAACTGTCCCAGAGTCCCAGTAAGACGACTGATAACAAGCAGGAGATAGGGATGCATACAATCCACACTGTATTGCCTATTCATCAAACAGACACACACACAACTTTACAACGGAGGGAACTAGTAGTATTGATAGTGTATAGTGTCAAAGATGCTTGGTCAGGAAATGTCCAGAGGCAGGATTGTCCATGTAAGAAGGTCCAGATATTAGTTGAAGTGGTACATGGTTCTTATGACATGTCTCTGCAACCCTAAGTTCAACAAAAGCACAGACTGTGTTGGGGTTTGAAATGATTGACTGACCAGGTCACATGAATCTAACCGGGGAAGAGAGTTCTGGAAGGGCCTTTTGCAACCCCCTAGCACAGAGTAGTCAGGGCCAGAGGTGTGAAGCCAGGGGATGGTAACTGCTGCTGGGCTGGAGTTTCTCTCTAAAGTTTGTGCCTCTGTGTACCAGGGCCAGAGAGAGGGATTGAGATAGGGTTTTTAACAGGCCCCATACTTTGCATTACAAAACAGGTCTGTCTTATAACATCGTAGGCGTGGCTGTAACATTGCAGTAAGAGTGGCAAAGCATGTCGGCGTGTTGTATGTGTGTTTTACGGACCGTAGTGATTTATGCTGTTGATGAGGCGCACCCCGACCTGGGCGTGGTTATTAGTCATCAGGACGATGTCAAACAGCTCCTCACTGTCGGGGTAGAGCTGCCTCAGTCTGGAGTTCACCGTCATCAGAGCCTGCAGTGTGTGT